>NC_034184.2:86185036-86210036 GCF_002021735.2 Oncorhynchus kisutch
CATATAGATTGGGCTGTGTGTTAGAGAGAGAGCTTACCTGTATATGCACCAAACTGAGTAAATGGGGGAGAAGGGCCTTGGTCAGGGAGGTGACCAAGAACCCGAATGGTCACTCTGACAGAGCTCCAGAGTTCCTCTCTGGAGATGGGAGAACCTTCCAGAAGGACAGCCATCTCTGCAGCACTCCACCAATCAGGCCTTTATGGTAGAGTGGCCAGATGGAAGCCACTCCTCAGTAAAAGGCACATGACAGCCCGCTTGGAGTTTGCCAAAAGGCACCTAAAGGTCTCAGACCATGAGAAACAAGATTCTCTGGTCTGATGAAACCAAGATTGAACTCTTTGGCCTGAATGCCAAGCGTCACGTCTGGAGGAAACCTGGCACCATCCCTACGGTGAAGCATGGTGGTCGCAGCATCATGCTGTGGGGATCTTTTTCAGCGGTGGGGACTGGGAGACTAGTCAGGATCGAGCGAAAGATGAACAGAGCAAAGTACAGAGAGATACTTGATGAAAACCTGCTTCAGATCGCTCAGGACCTCAGACTGGGGCAAAGGTTCACCTTCCAACAGGACAACGACCCTAAGCACACAGCCAAGACAACACAGGGGTGGCTTCCGGACAAGTCTCTGAATGTCCTTGAGGTGGCCCAGGCAGAGCCCGGACTTGAACCCGATCTAACATTTCTAGAGAGGCCTGAAAATAGCTGTGCAGCGACGATCCTCATCCAATCTGACAGAGCTTGAGAGGATCTGCAGAGAAAAATGAGAGAAACTTCCCCAAAACAGGTTTGCCAAGCGTCATAACCAAGAAGACTCGAGGCTGTACTCGCTGCCAAAGGTGCTTCCACAAAGTAAGTGAGTAAAGGGTCTGAATACTTATGTGATATTACTGTATTTATTTATATAGATTAGCAAAAATGTCTAAAAACCTACTTTTGCTTTGTCACTATGGGGTATTGTGATGTCATTATGGGGTATTGTGATGTCATTATGGGGTATTGTGATGTCATTTTGGAGTATTGTGATGTCACTATGGGGTCTTGTGTGCAGATTGAGGAGAAGAAATCCACTTTAGATTTTTATCCGACAGGGTAGCCTAGTGGTTAGAGCGTTGGACTAGTAACCGAAAGTTCAAACCCCCAAGCTGACAAGGTTTCTAGACCAGTTAACCCACTGTTCCTAGACCAGTTAACCCACTGTTCCTAGACCAGTTAACACACTGTTCCTAGACCAGTTAACCCACTATTCCTAGACCAGTTAACCCACTGTTCCTAGACCAGTTAACCCACTGTTCCTAGACCAGTTAACCCACTGTTCCTGGACCAGTTAACCCACTGTTCCTAGACCAGTTAACCCACTGTTCCTGGACCAGTTAACCCACTGTTCCTAGACCAGTTAACCCACTGTTCCTGGACCAGTTAACCCACTGTTCCTAGACCAGTTAACCCCACTGTTCCTAGACCAGTTAACCCACTGTTCCTAGACCAGTTAACCCACTGTTCCTAGACCAGTTAACCCACTGTTCCTAGACCAGTTAACCCCACTGTTCCTAGGCCGTCATTGAAAATAAGAATTTGTTTTAACTGACTTGCCTAGTTAAATAAAAAAGAATACATTCCGAATGCACTGGATGGGTCCCCATGCAACAACCTGAGGGACAGCCAGTATAATGTCAATAATATTTAGTTTTGTCTTTCATACCAGGTCATGTGTCTTCTCAGTCAGGTTGACACTGGTCTACTACCAGGTCATGTGTCTTCTCAGTCAGCTTGAGACTGGTCTACTACCAGGTCATGCGTCTTCTCAGTCAGGTTGAGACTGGTCGACTGCCAGGTCATGCGTAGGTCTAAAAACCTACTTTTGCTTTGTCACTATGGGGTCTTGTGTGCAGATTGAGGAGAAGAAATCCACTTTAGATTTTTATCCGACAGGGTAGCCTAGTGGTTAGAGCGTTGGACTAGTAACCGAAAGTTCAAACCCCCAAGCTGACAAGGTTTCTAGACCAGTTAACCCACTGTTCCTAGACCAGTTAACCCACTGTTCCTAGACCAGTTAACACACTGTTCCTAGACCAGTTAACCCACTATTCCTAGACCAGTTAACCCACTGTTCCTAGACCAGTTAACCCACTGTTCCTAGACCAGTTAACCCACTGTTCCTAGACCAGTTAACCCACTGTTCCTGGACCAGTTAACCCACTGTTCCTAGACCAGTTAACCCACTGTTCCTAGACCAGTTAACCCACTGTTCCTGGACCAGTTAACCCACTGTTCCTAGGCCGTCATTGAAAATAAGAATTTGTTTTAACTGACTTGCCTAGTTAAATAAAAAAGAATACATTCCGAATGCACTGGATGGGTCCCCATGCAACAACCTGAGGGACAGCCAGTATAATGTCAATAATATTTAGTTTTGTCTTTCATACCAGGTCATGCGTCTTCTCAGTCAGGTTGAGACTGGTCTACTCTTAGGTCATGTGTCTTCTCAGTCAGGTTGACACTGGTCTACTACCAGGTCATGTGTCTTCTCAGTCAGCTTGAGACTGGTCTACTACCAGGTCATGCGTCTTCTCAGTCAGGTTGAGACTGGTCGACTGCCAGGTCATGCGTCTTCACAGTCAGCTTGAGACTGATCTACTACCAGGTCATGTGTCTTCTCAGTCAGGTTGAGACTGGTCTACTACCAGGTCATCTGTCTTCTCAGTCAGGTTGAGACTGGTCTACTACCAGGTCATGTGTCTTCTCAGTCAGGTTGACACTGGTCTACTACCAGGTCATGTGTCTTCTCAGTCATGTTGACACTGGTCTACTACCAGGTCATGTGTCTTCTCAGTCATGTTGACACTGGTCCACTACCAGGTCATGTGTCTTCTCAGTCATGTTGACACTGGTCTACTACCAGGTCATGTGTCTTCTCAGTCAGGTTGAGACTGGTCTACTACCAGGTCATGTGTCTTCTCAGTCAGGTTGAGACTGGTCTACTACCAGGTCATGTGTCTTCTCAGTCAGGTTGAGACTAGTCTACTACCAGGTCATGTGTCTTCTCAGTCATGTTGACACTGGTCTACTACCAGGTCATGTGTCTTCTCAGTCAGGTTGAGACTGGTCTACTACCAGGTCATGTGTCTTCTCAGTCAGGTTGAGACTGGTCTACTACCAGGTCATGTGTCTTCTCAGTCATGTTGACACTGGTCTACTACCAGGTCATGTGTCTTCTCAGTCAGGTTGAGACTGGTCTACTACCAGGTCATGTGTCTTCTCAGTCAGGTTGAGACTGGTCTACTACCAGGTCATGTGTCTTCTCAGTCAGGTTGAGACTGGTCTACTACCAGGTCATGTGTCTTCTCAGTCAGGTTGAGACTGGTCTACTACCAGGTCATGTGTCTTCTCAGTCATGTTGACACTGGTCTACTACCAGGTCATGTGTCTTCTCAGTCAGGTTGAGACTGGTCTACTACCAGGTCATGTGTCTTCTCAGTCAGGTTGAGACTGGTCTACTACCAGGTCATGTGTCTTCTCAGTCAGGTTGAGACTGGTCTACTACCAGGTCATGTGTCTTCTCAGACTAGTCTACTACCAGGTCATGTGTCTTCTCAGTCAGTTTGAGACTGGTCTACTACCAGGTCATGTGTCTTCTCAGTCAGGTTGACACTGGTCTACTACCAGGTCATGTGTCTTCTCAGTCATGTTGACACTGGTCTACTACCAGGTCATGTGTCTTCTCAGTCATGTTGACACTGGTCCACTACCAGGTCATGTGTCTTCTCAGTCATGTTGACACTGGTCTACTACCAGGTCATGTGTCTTCTCAGTCATGTTGACACTGGTCTACTACCAGGTCATGTGTCTCCTCAGTCATGTTGACACTGGTCTACTACCAGGTCATGTGTCTTCTCAGTCATGTTGACACTGGTCTACTACCAGGTCATGTGTCTTCTCAGTCATGTTGACACTGGTCTACTACCAGGTCATGTGTCTTCTCAGTCATGTTGACACTGGTCTACTACCAGGTCATGTGTCTTCTCAGTCATGTTGACACTGGTCTACTACCAGGTCATGTGTCTTCTCAGTCAGGTTGAGACTGGTCTACTACCAGGTCATGTGTCTTCTCAGTCAGGTTGAGACTGGTCTACTACCAGGTTATGTGTCTTCTCAGTCATGTTGACACTGGTCTACTACCAGGTCATGTGTCTTCTCAGTCAGGTTGAGACTGGTCTACTACCAGGTCATGTGTCTTCTCAGTCAGGTTGAGACTGGTCTACTACCAGGTCATGTGTCTTCTCAGTCAGGTTGACACTGGTCTACTACCAGGTCATGTGTCTTCTCAGTCATGTTGACACTGGTCTACTACCAGGTCATGTGTCTTCTCAGTCATGTTGACACTGGTCCACTACCAGGTCATGTGTCTTCTCAGTCATGTTGACACTGGTCTACTACCAGGTCATGTGTCTTCTCAGTCATGTTGACACTGGTCTACTACCAGGTCATGTGTCTTCTCAGTCATGTTGACACTGGTCTACTACCAGGTCATGTGTCTTCTCAGTCATGTTGACACTGGTCTACTACCAGATCATGTGTCTTCTCAGTCATGTTGACACTGGTCTACTACCAGGTCATGTGTCTCTCAGTCAGGTTGAGACTGGTCTACTACCAGGTCATGTGTCTTCTCAGTCAGGTTGAGACTGGTCTACTACCAGGTCATGTGTCTTCTCAGTCAGGTTGAGACTGGTCTACTACCAGGTCATGTGTCTTCTCAGTCAGCTTGAGACTGGTCTACTACCAGGTCATGTGTCTTCTCAGTCAGGTTGAGACTGGTCTACTACCAGGTCATGTGTCTTCTCAGTCAGGTTGAGACTGGTCTACTACCAGGTCATGTGTCTTCTCAGTCAGGTTGAGACTGGTCTACTACCAGGTCATGTGTCTTCTCAGTCAGGTTGAGACTAGTCTACTACCAGGTCATGTGTCTTCTCAGTCAGGTTGAGACTGGTCTACTACCAGGTCATGTGTCTTCTCAGTCAGGTTGAGACTGGTCTACTACTATTGCTTTAATGTATTATTATTCTCAATAATATTGTTGTTGTAGTTGCTGATAAAGGTAATCCCAGTATTACTGCTGTTGGTCCCACCATTTTTGTTAAATGTATACTTTGACAATGTAAGTAATTTAACTTGCCATGTCAATAAAGTTTACTGAATTTAATTTAATTGAAAGAGACAGAGAGGACAAGAGAGAGACAATCATGAACCAATCAAATGACTCATATTTACAACATTGGAAAAACAAGAAAACAAAGCTGACTAAATTGCGGTCTGGCCCTAAACAAAGAGTTGATTATCTCTACTCTGTCAGAGATACAAAGCAGAGACAGATCCTTACCAAGTACAGGTTGAGTGACCACCGATTGGCAAAGAGAAACTGGCAGACATATCGTAAAAAAGACATGGCTACCCAAATAGGACATTTTATGTGGTCACCGCATGACAGGGGAGGTAGAGACAGACAGTTCACTCATCTACTGTAATTGATTATTCACAGAAACTACTACATTTATTCCAAATGGTATGTTATTAAACTCAGAGCAAAACCCCCAAAATACTCATGGGACAAAGGAGCAAGAGCCAAATACATGTTTGCATATCAAATACATATTTGCATATTAAATACATATTTGCATATTAAATACATATTTGCATATTAAATACATATTTGCCTGCCGTAGACTAAAGGGGCACTGAATAAAAACATCACATCTGCATATTAATGTAATTGTAATAAAAAGTAGTATTATGGGGTCATGGCAACAACAGCCGATTAATGATGGTGGTGGAAGTAGGAGTAGTAATGACGATGGTAGTTTTAGTAATGTTGTAATGGTGAGGATGACCGTTAGTTAGTTATAATTCAGTTATAGTTTTAGTAGGTAGTAGGCATAGATATTAGAGGTATAAATGCTACTAGTGGTAATGGTGGTAGAGATATTAGAGGTATAAATGATTTAAAAAAATATATTTTACCTTTATTTAACTAGGCAATGGCAGTTAAGAACAAATTCTTATTTTCAATTATTTCCTAGGAACAGTGGGTTAACTGCCTGTTCAGGGGCAGAACAACAGATTTGTACCTTGTCAGCTTGGGGATTTGAACTTGCAACCTTTCGGTTACTAGTCCAAAACTCTAACCACTAGGCTACCCTGCCGCCTCTACACTCTAACCACTAGGCTACCCTGCCGCCTCTACACTCTAACCACTAGGCTACCCTGCCGCCACTGGTGGTAATGCTAGAGATATTAGAGGTATAAATACTACTAGTGGTAATGGTGGTAGAGATATTAGAGGTATAAATACTACTAGTGGTAATGGTGGTAGTAGAGATATTAGAGGTATAAATGATACTAGTGGTAATGGTGGTAGTAGAGACAGAGGTATAAATACTACTAGTGGTTATGGTAGAGATATTAGAGGTATAAATGATACTACTGGTAATGGTAGAGATATTAGAGGTATAAATACTACTAGTGGTAATGGTGGTAGAGATATTAGAGGTATAAATACTACTAGTGGTAATGGTAGTAGAGATATTAGAGGTATAAATACTACTAGTGGTAATGGTAGAGATATTAGAGGTATAAATGATACTACTGGTAATGGTAGAGATATTAGAGGTATAAATACTACTAGTGGTAATGGTGGTAGAGATAGAGGTATAAATACTACTAGTGGTAATGGTAGTAGAGATAGAGGTAAAAATACTACTAGTGGTAATGGTAGTAGAGATATTAGAGGTAGACATGATACTAGTGGTAATGGTAGTAGTAGAGATATTAGAAGGTATAAATACTGCTAGTGGTAATGGTAGGAGAGATATTAGAGGTAGACATGATACTAGTGGTAACGGTGATAGTAGAGATATTAGAGGTAGACATGATACTAGTGGTAATGGTAGTAGAGATATTAGAGGTATAAATGTTACCAGTGGTAATGGTAGAGATATTAGAGGTATAAATACTACTAGTGGTAATGGTGGTAGAGATATTAGAGGTATAAATGTTACTAGTGGTAATGGTAGTAGATATTAGAGGTATAAATACTACTAGTGGTAATGGTAGTAGAGATATTAGAGGTAGACATGATACTAGTGGTAATGGTAGAGATATTAGAGGTATAAATGGTACTATTGGTAATGGTGGTAGAGATATTAGAGGTAGACATGATACTAGTGGTAATGGTAGAGATAATAGAGGTATAAATACTACTAGTGGTAATGGTAGTAGAGATATTAGAGGTATAAATACTACTTGTGGCAATGGTGGTAGAGATATTCGAGGTAGACATGATACTGGTGGTAATGGTAGTAGTAGAGATATTAGAGGTATAAATACTACTAGTGGTAATGGCAGTAGTAGAGATATTAGAGGTAGACATAATACTAGTGGTAATGGTGGTAGTAGAGATATTAGAGGTAGACATGATACTAGTGGTAATGGTGGTAGAGATATTAGAGGTAGACATGATACTAGTGGTAATGGTAGTTGTAGAGATATTAGAGGTAGACATGATACTAGTGGTAACGGTGGTAGTAGAGATTTTAGAGATATAAAGGATACTAGTGGTAATGGTAGAGATATTAGAGGTAGACATGATACTAGTGGTAATGGTTGTAGAGATATTAGAGGTATAAATACTACTAGTGGTAATGGTAGAGATATTAGAGGTATAAATGGTACTAGTGGTAATGGTGGTAGAGATATTAGAGGTAGACATGATACTAGTGGTAATGGTAGAGATAATGGAGGTATAAATACTACTAGTGGTAATGGTAGTAGAGATAATAGAGGTATAAATACTACTAGTGGTAATGGTGGTAGAGATATTCGAAGTAGACATGATACTAGTGGTAATGGAAGTAGTAGAGATATTAGAGGTAGACATGATACTAGTGGTAATGGTGGTAGAGATATTAGAGGTAGACATGATACTAGTGGTAATGGTGGTATAGATATTAGAGGTAGACATGGTACTAGTGGTAATGGTGGTAGTAGAGATTTCTGAGATATAAATGATACTAGTGGTAATGGTGGTATAGATATTAGAGGTAGACATGATACTAGTGGTAATGGTGGTATAGATATTAGAGGTAGACATGATACTAGTGGTAATGGTGGTAGTAGAGATTTCTGAGATATAAATGATACTAGTGGTAATGGTGGTATAGATATTAGAGGTAGACATGATACTAGTGGTAATGGTGGTAGTAGAGATATTAGAGATATAAATTATACTAGTGGTAATGGTGGTATAGATATTAGAGGTAGACATGATACTAGTGGTAATGGTGGTAGTAGAGATATTAGAGATATAAATTATACTAGTGGTAATGGTGGTAGTAGAGACAGAGGTATAAATACTACTAGTGGTTATGGTAGAGATATTAAAGGTATAAATGATACTAGTGGTAATGGTGGTAGAGATATTAGAGGTATAAATGATTTAAAAAAATATATTTTACCTTTATTTAACTAGGCAATGGCAGTTAAGAACAAATTCTTATTTTCAATTATTTCCTAGGAACAGTGGGTTAACTGCCTGTTCAGGGGCAGAACAACAGATTTGTACCTTGTCAGCTTGGGGATTTGAACTTGCAACCTTTCGGTTACTAGTCCAAAACTCTAACCACTAGGCTACCCTGCCGCCTCTACACTCTAACCACTAGGCTACCCTGCCGCCACTGGTGGTAATGCTAGAGATATTAGAGGTATAAATACTACTAGTGGTAATGGTGGTAGAGATATTAGAGGTATAAATACTACTAGTGGTAATGGTGGTAGTAGAGATATTAGAGGTATAAATGATACTAGTGGTAATGGTGGTAGTAGAGACAGAGGTATAAATACTACTAGTGGTTATGGTAGAGATATTAGAGGTATAAATTATACTACTGGTAATGGTAGAGATATTAGAGGTATAAATACTACTAGTGGAAATGGTGGTAGAGATATTAGAGGTATAAATACTACTAGTGGTAATGGTAGTAGAGATATTAGAGGTATAAATACTACTAGTGGTAATGGTAGAGATATTAGAGGTATAAATGATACTACTGGTAATGGTAGAGATATTAGAGGTATAAATACTACTAGTAGTAATGGTGGTAGAGATAGAGGTATAAATACTACTAGTGGTAATGGTAGTAGAGATAGAGGTAAAAATACTACTAGTGGTAATGGTAGTAGAGATATTAGAGGTAGACATGATACTAGTGGTAATGGTAGTAGTAGAGATATTAGAAGGTATAAATACTACTAGTGGTAATGGTAGGAGAGATATTAGAGGTAGACATGATACTAGTGGTAACGGTGATAGTAGAGATATTAGAGGTAGACATGATACTAGTGGTAATGGTAGAGATATTAGAGGTATAAATACTACTAGTGGTGATGGTGGTAGAGATATTAGAGGTATAAATGTTATTAGTGGTAATGGTAGAGATATTAGAGGTATAAATACTACTAGTGGTAATGGTGGTAGAGATATTAGAGGTATAAATGTTACTAGTGGTAATGGTAGTAGATATTAGAGGTATAAATACTACTAGTGGTAATGGTAGTAGAGATATTAGAGGTAGACATGATACTAGTGGTAATGGTAGAGATATTAGAGGTATAAATGGTACTATTGGTAATGGTGGTAGAGATATTAGAGGTAGACATGATACTAGTGGTAATGGTAGAGATAATAGAGGTATAAATACTACTAGTCGTAATGGTAGTAGAGATATTAGAGGTATAAATACTACTTGTGGCAATGGTGGTAGAGATATTCGAGGTAGACATGATACTGGTGGTAATGGTAGTAGTAGAGATATTAGAGGTATAAATACTACTAGTGGTAATGGAAGTAGTAGAGATATTAGAGGTAGACATAATACTAGTGGTAATGGTGGTAGTAGAGATATTAGAGGTAGACATGATACTAGTGGTAATGGTGGTATAGATATTAGAGGTAGACATGATACTAGTGGTAATGGTGGTAGAGATATTAGAGGTAGACATGATACTAGTGGTAATGGTAGTTGTAGAGATATTAGAGGTAGACATGATACTAGTGGTAACGGTGGTAGTAGAGATTTTAGAGATATAAAGGATACTAGTGGTAATCGTAGAGATATTAGAGGTAGACATGATACTAGTGGTAATGGTAGAGATATTAGAGGTATAAATACTACTAGTGGTAATGGTGGTAGAGATATTAGAGGTAGACATGATACTAGTGGTAATGGTAGTAGTAGAGATATTAGAAGGTATAAATACTACTAGTGGTAATGGAAGTAGTAGAGATATTTGAGGTAGACATGATACTAGTGGTAATGGTTGTAGAGATATTAGAGGTATAAATACTACTAGTGGTAATGGTAGAGATATTAGAGGTATAAATGGTACTAGTGGTAATGGTGGTAGAGATATTAGAGGTAGACATGATACTAGTGGTAATGGTAGAGATAATGGAGGTATAAATACTACTAGTGGTAATGGTAGTAGAGATAATAGAGGTATAAATACTACTAGTGGTAATGGTGGTAGAGATATTCGAAGTAGACATGATACTAGTGGTAATGGAAGTAGTAGAGATATTAGATGTAGACATGATACTAGTGGTAATGGTGGTAGAGATATTAGAGGTAGACATGATACTAGTGGTAATGGTGGTAGTAGAGATTTCTGAGATATAAATTATACTAGTGGTAATGGTGGTATAGATATTAGAGGTAGACATGATACTAGTGGTAATGGTGGTAGTAGAGATATTAGAGATATAAATTATACTAGTGGTAATGGTGGTATAGATATTAGAGGTAGACATGATACTAGTGGTAATGGTGGTAGTAGAGATATTAGAGATATAAATTATACTAGTGGTAATGGTGGTAGTAGAGACAGAGGTATAAATACTACTAGTGGTTATGGTAGAGATATTAAAGGTATAAATGATACTAGTGGTAATGGTGGTAGAGATATTAGAGGTACAAATACTACTAGTGGTAATGGTAGTAGAGATATTAGAGGTAGACATGATACTAGTGGTAATGGTAGAGATAATAGAGGTATAAATACTACTAGTGGTAATGGTAGAGATAATAGAGGTATAAATACTACTAGTGGTAATGGTAGAGATAATAGAGGTATAAATACTACTAGTGGTAATGGTAGAGATATTAGAGGTATAAATACTACTAGTGGTAATGGTGGTAGAGATATTAGAGGTAGACATGATACTAGTGGTAATGGTAGAGATATTAGAGGTATAAATACTACTAGTGGTAATGGTGGTAGAGATATTAGAGGTATAAATGTTATTAGTGGTAATGGTAGAGATATTAGAGGTATAAATACTACTAGTGGTAATGGTGGTAGAGATATTAGAGGTATAAATGTTACTAGTGGTAATGGTAGTAGATATTAGAGGTATAAATACTACTAGTGGTAATGGTGGTAGAGATATTAGAGGTAGACATGATACTAGTGGTAATGGTGGTAGTAGAGATATTAGAGATATAAATTATACTAGTGGTAATGGTGGTATAGATATTAGAGGTAGACATGATACTAGTGGTAATGGTGGTAGTAGAGATATTAGAGATATAAATTATACTAGTGGTAATGGTGGTAGTAGAGACAGAGGTATAAATACTACTAGTGGTTATGGTAGAGATATTAAAGGTATAAATGATACTAGTGGTAATGGTGGTAGAGATATTAGAGGTATAAATACTACTAGTGGTAATGGTAGAGATATTAGAGGTATAAATGGTACTAGTGGTAATGGTAGTAGAGATATTAGAGGTATAAATTATACTAGTGGTAATGGTAGTAGAGAGATTAGAGGTATAAATGGTACTAGTTGTAATGGTAGTAGAGATATTAGAGGCATAAATACTACTAGTGGTAATGGTAGAGATATTAGAGGTAGACATGATACTAGTGGTAATGGTAGTAGTAGAGATATTAGAAGGTATAAATACTACTAGTGGTAATGGTGGTAGAGATATTAGAGGTATAAATACTACTAGTGGTAATGGTGGTAGAGATAGAGGTATAAATGATACTAGTGGTAATGGTAGAGATATTAGAGGTATAAATGATACTAGTGGTAATGGTGGTAGTAGAGATGGAGGTATACATACTACTAGTGGTTATGGTAGAGATATTAAAGGTATAAATACTACTAGTGGTAATGGTAGAGATATTAGACGTATAAATACTACTAGTGGTAATGGTAGAGATATTAGAGGTATAAATGATACTAGTGGTAATGGTAGAGATATTAGAGGTATAAATACTACTAGTGGTAATGGTGGTAGTAGAGATATTAGAGGTATAAATACTACTAGTGGTAATGGTAGAGATATTAGAGGTATAAATGATACTAGTGGTAATGGTAGAGATATTAGAGGTATAAATACTACTAGTGGTAATGGTGGTAGATATATTAAATCAAATCAAATCAAATGTATTTATATAGCCCTTCGTACATCAGCTGATATCTCAAAGTGCTGTACAGAAAAATATTAGAGGTATAAATGATACTAGTGGTAATGGTAGAGATATTAGAGGTATAAATTATACTATTGGTAATGGTGGTAGAGAGATTAGAGGTATAAATACTACTAGTGGTAATGGTGTTAGAGATATTAGAGGTATAAATGATACTAGTGGTAATGGTGGTAGAGATATTAGAGGTAGACATGGTACTAGTGGTAATGGTGGTAGAGATATTAGAGGTATAAATATTACTAGTGGTAATGGTAGAGATATTAGAGGTATAAATACTACTAGTGGTGATGGTAGTAGAGATATTAGAGGTATAAATGATACTAGTGGTAATGGTAGAGATATTAGAATTATAAATTATACTAGTGGTAATGGTGGTAGAGAGATTAGAGGTATAAATACTACTAGTGGTAATGGTGGTAGAGATATTAGAGGTATAAATGATACTAGTGGTAATGGTGGTAGAGATATTAGAGGTAGACATGGTACTAGTGGTAATGGTGGTAGAGATATTAGAGGTATAAATACTACTAGTGGTAATGGTGGTAGAGATATTAGAGGTAGACATGATACTAGTGGTAATTGTAATTGTAATGAGAGTGGATTCTCATTACCAGCCATCACTAGCATGAAACGAAATACAGGCACAGACTGTGTGTGGAAAATTATTTAAGACTGAGACTCTCTCCAATTACAACCCAACATTGCAGAGTTATGTGCATCCTTTCAAACACACCCTTCTCATTAACCTGTGGTGAGTTATTCACACCCTTCTCATTAACCTGTGGTGAGTTATTCACACCCTTCTCATTAACCTGTGGTGAGTTATTCACACCCTTCTCATTAACCTGTGGTGAGTTATTCACACCCTTCTCATTAACCTGTGGTGAGTTATTCACACCCTTCTCATTAACCTGTGGTGAGTTATTCACACCCTTCTCATTAACCTGTGGTGAGTTATTCACACCCTTCTCATTAACCTGTGGTGAGTTATTCACACCCTTCTCATTAACCTGTGGTGAGTTATTCACAAATTTCGAAGAACAAATAAGGTTTTATATGTAAGATGGTCAAATAAAGAGCAAAATTATTGATTATTATTATAATATTATTTGTGCCCTGGTCCTATAAGAGCTCCTTGTCACTTCCCACGAGCCGGGTTGTGACGACAACTCACACTCATTCTTATGTTTAATAAATGTATTGTATAGTGTGTGTGGCAGGCTTACAATGATGGCAAAAAACAACATTTGGGAATTCACTAATCGTTGGATTGTTCACCCACTAATAGGGAACGTGAGCTGGGTTTAGACCGTCGTGAGACAGGTTAGTTTTACCCATGGTGCAAGAGGGGGTACAGCTGACCCTGGTGCTAGAGGGGGTACAGCTGACCCTGGTGCTAGAGGGGGTACAGCTGACCCTGGTGCTAGAGGGGGTACAGCTGACCCTGGTGCTAGAGGGGGTACAGCTGACCCTGGTGCTAGAGGGGGTACAGCTGACTCTGGTGCTAGAGGGGGTACAGCTGACCCTGGTGCTAGAGGGGGTACAGCTGACCCTGGTGCTAGAGGGGGTACAGCTGACCCTGGTGCTAGAGGAGGTACAGCTGACCCTGGTGCTAGAGGGGGTACAGCTGACCCTGGTGCTAGAGGGGGTACAGCTGACCCTGGTGCTAGAGGGGGTACAGCTGACCCTGGTGCTAGAGGAGGTACAGCTGACCCTGGTGCTAGAGGGGGTACAGTTGACCCTGGTGCTAGAGGGGGTACAGCTGACCCTGGTGCTAGAGGGGGTACAGCTGACCCTGGTGCTAGAGGGGGTACAGCTGACCCTGGTGCTAGAGGAGGTACAGCTGGAGGTTGAATGTTTGAAGGGGTACGGCACAATAAAAAGTTGGGGAACCACTGCTCTAGAGCACACAAAAGCGATACCTACCTCGGCCTAAACATCAGCACCACAGGTAACTTCCACAAAGCTGTGAACGATCTGAGAGACACGACAAGAAGGGCCTTCTATGCCCTCAAAAGGAACATAACATTTGACATACCAACTAGGATCTGGCTAAAAATACTTGAATCAGTTATAAAACCCATTGCCCTTTATGGTTGTGAGGTCTGGGACAAACACCAAATTGAGACTCTGCATGCAGAATTCTGCAAAAAAAAAAATCCTCCGTGTACAATGCAACCCCCCATAATGCATTTAGAAAAGATTTAGGACGATTCCTGCTAATTATCCAATTCCAGAAGAGATCACTTAAATTCTACAACCACCGAAAAATAAGTAATTCCCAAGCCTTCCATAACAAATACATCACCTACAGGGAGATGAATCTGGAGAAGAGGCCCCTAAGCAAGCTGGTCCTGGGACAGGACAGCAGCACAATTAGACCCAACCAAATCATGAGAAACCAAAGATATAATTACTTGACACAGTGGCAATAATTTACCAACCACCAGAGCAAACTAGAATGCTATTTGGCCCTAAACAGAGAGTACACAGTGGCAGAATACCTGACCACTGTGACTGACCCAAACTTAAGGAAAGCTTTAACTAAGCACAGACTCAGTGAGCATAGCCTTGCTATTGAGAAAGGCCGCCGTAGGCAGACATGGCTCTCAAGAGAAGACAGGCTATGAGCACACTGCCCACAAAATGATAAACTATTGGGTGAAATACCACAGTGTGCCATCACAGCAAGAATAGTTGTGACCTGTTGCCACAAGAAAAGGGCAACCAGTAAATAACAACGCATATTTAAGTTAATTTCTTTTCCCTTTTGTACTTTAACTACCTGCACATCATTACAACACAATATTTATGGTCCACGCGCGGCCCAGTTGGTGGAGAGCGGCCCAGTTGGTGGAGAGCGGCCCAGTTGGTGGAGAGCGGCCCAGTTGGTGGAGAGCGGCCCAGTTGGTGGAAAGAGGCCCAGTTGATGGAGAGCGGCTCAGTTGGTGGAGAGCGGCCCAGTTGGTGGAGCGCGGCCCAGTTGGTGGAGAGAGGCCCAGTTGGTGGAGAGCGGCCCAGTTGGTGGAGAGCGGCCCAGTTGGTGGAGAGCGGCCCAGTTGGTGGAGCGCGGCCCAGTTGGTGGAGAGAGGCCCAGTTGGTGGAGAGCGGCCCAGTTGGTGGAGAGCGGCTCAGTTGGTGGAGAGCGGCCCAGTTGGTGGAGCGCGGCCCAGTTGGTGGAGAGCGGCCCAGTTGGTGGAGAGAGGCCCAGTTGGTGGAGAGCGGCCCAGTTGGTGGAGAGCGGCCCAGTTGGTGGAGAGCGGCCCAGTTGGTGGAGAGAGGCCCAGTTGATGGAGCATGGCCCAGTTGGTGGAGAGCTGCCCGGTTGGTGGAGCATGGCCCAGTTGGTGGAGAGAGGCCCAGTTGGTGGAGGGCGGCCCAGTTGGTGGAGAGAGGCCCAGTTGATGGAGCATGGCCCAGTTGGTGGAGAGCTGCCCGGTTGGTGGAGCATGGCCCAGTTGGTGGAGAGAGGCCCAGTTGGTGGAGGGCGGCCCAGTTGGTGGAGAGCGGCCCAGTTTGTGGACAGCGGCCCAGTTGGTGGAGAGCGGCCCAGTTGGTGGAGCATGGCCCAGTTGGTGGAGAGCGGCCCAGTTGGTGGAGAGCGGCCCAGTTGGTGGAGCGCGGCCCAGTTGGTGGAGAGAGGCCCAGTTGGTGGAGAGCGGCCCAGTTGGTGGAGAGCGGCTCAGTTGGTGGAGAGCGGCCCAGTTGGTGGAGCGCGGCCCAGTTGGTGGAGAGCGGCCCAGTTGGTGGAGAGAGGCCCAGTTGGTGGAGAGCGGCCCAGTTGGTGGAGAGCGGCCCAGTTGGTGGAGAGAGGCCCAGTTGATGGAGCATGGCCCAGTTGGTGGAGAGCTGCCCGGTTGATGGAGCATGGCCCAGTTGGTGGAGAGAGGCCCAGTTGGTGGAGGGCGGCCCAGTTGGTGGAGAGAGGCCCAGTTGATGGAGCATGGCCCAGTTGGTGGAGAGCTGCCCGGTTGGTGGAGCATGGCCCAGTTGGTGGAGAGAGGCCCAGTTGGTGGAGGGCGGCCCAGTTTGTGGACAGCGGCCCAGTTGGTGGAGAGCGGCCCAGTTGGTGGAGCATGGCCCAGTTGGTGGAGAGCGGCCCAGTTGGTGGAGAGCGGCCCAGTTGGTGGAGAGCGGCCCAGTTGGTGGAGAGCGGCCCAGTTGGTGGAGAGCGGCCCAGTTGGTGGAGAGAGGCCCAGTTGATGGAGCATGGCCCAGTTGGTGGAGAGCTGCCCGGTTGGTGGAGCATGGCCCAGTTGGTGGAGAGAGGCCCAGTTGGTGGAGGGCGGCCCAGTTGGTGGAGAGCGGCCCAGTTGGTGGAGAGCGGCCCAGTTGGTGGAGAGCGGCCCAGTTGGTGGAGCATGGCCCAGTTGGTGGAGAGCGGCCCAGTTGGTGGAGCATGGCCCAGTTGGTGGAGAGCGGCCCAGTTGGTGGAGCATGGCCCAGTTGGTGGAGCATGGCCCAGTTGGTGGAGAGCGGCCCAGTTGGTGGAGCGTGGCCCATTTGGTGGAGAGCGGCCCAGTTGGTGGAGAGCGGCCCAGTTGGTGGAGAGCTGCCCGGTTGGTGGAGCATGGCCCAGTTGGTGGAGAGAGGCCCAGTTGGTGGAGGGCGGCCCAGTTGGTGGAGAGCGGCCCAGTTGGTGGAGAGCGGCCCAGTTGGTGGAGAGCGGCCCAGTTGGTGGAGCATGGCCCAGTTGGTGGAGAGCGGCCCAGTTGGTGGAGCATGGCCCAGTTGGTGGAGAGCGGCCCAGTTGGTGGAGCATGGCCCAGTTGGTGGAGCATGGCCCAGTTGGTGGAGAGCGGCCCAGTTGGTGGAGCGTGGCCCATTTGGTGGAGAGCGGCCCAGTTGGTGGAGAGCGGCCCAGTTGGTGGAGCGCGGCCCAGTTGGTGGAGCGTGGCCCAGTTGGTGGAGAGCGGCCCAGTTGGTGGGGGACCTGGGGGACCTGTTTATGAAATAGTTT
Source organism: Oncorhynchus kisutch (assembly GCF_002021735.2). NCBI lineage: Eukaryota > Metazoa > Chordata > Actinopteri > Salmoniformes > Salmonidae > Oncorhynchus > Oncorhynchus kisutch. The sequence goes on from NC_034184.2 coordinate 86,202,546, forward strand.
TTCACAATACTGCTAAATTACTCTCTACTGTACATCTCTCTGGATGAGAGCATCTGCTAAATGACTAACTTCTGTAAATCTCTCTGGATGAGAGAGTCTGCTAAATGACTAAATACTGTAAATCTCTCTGGATGAGAGAGTCTGCTAAATGACTCACTACTGTAAATCTATCTGGATGAGAGCATCTGCTAAATGATTCACTACTGTAAATCTATCTGGATGAGAGAGTCTGCTAAATGACTCACTTCTGTAAATCTCTCTGGATGAGAGAGTCTGCTAAATGACTCACTACTGTAAATCTCTCTGGATGAGAGAGTCTGCTAAATGACTCTCATGTAGATGTACTATGACATTAGAAATGTCTCTGTTTCTCTGGGACTGAGTGTAATGTTTACTGTTTATTTCACATTTTACTTGCTTTGGCAATGTAAACGTATGTTTCCCAATAAAGCCCTTTGAAGAAAGAGAGGCGAGAAAGATGGATCTACCAAACTGACATAGTTTTGTGGTGTTTAAGGTTCAGGATCCCTTTCTCCGTTCTCATGGCTCCCTCTTCTCCCCCCAGGGAGCTATGGATCATCTAAACTGACATAGTTTTGTGGTCTCTCTCTCTCTTTTCCCTCTCTCTTCTCTCTCTCTCTCTCTCTCTCTCTCTCTCTCTCTCTCTCTCTCCTCTCCTCTCCTCTCCTCTCCTCTCCTCTCCTCTCCTCTCCTCTCCTCTCCTCTCCTCTCCCTCTCCCTCTCCCTCTCCCTCTCCCTCTCCTCTCCCCTCAGAGAGATATGGATCATCTCCGACCTCCTGAATCAAACACTAATATTTATGGCTCTCTCTATCTCACCAACATCCAAAATATTTAAAGCTGAAACATATTTTCCCTGGAAGATTTAGAGACTATAGGCTTTCGTATGTACAGCTTCATCTCTGGAGAATGACAATATGGGATGTCAGATGTCAAATGTACATGAATTACAAATTGTTAAGGCCATTTGACTTGACCTAGAAACACTCTGGGCTCTATAACCATATCAAGAGAATATGGGGCCTGAGAGGGAGGTAGTATGTAGGGTCTGATAGAGGGAGGTAGTATGTAGGGTCTGATAGAGGGAGGTAGTATGTAGGGTCTGATAGAGGGAGGTAGTATGTAGGGTCTGATAGAGGGAGGTAGTATGTAGGGCCTGATAGAGGGAGGTAGTATGTAGGGTCTGATAGAGGGAGGTAGTATGTAGGGTCTGATAGAGGGAGGTAGTATATAGGGTCTGATAGAGGGAGGTAGTATGTAGGGTCTGATAGAGGGAGGTAGTATGTAGGGTCTGATAGAGGGAGGTAGTATGTAGGGCCTGATAGAGGGAGGTAGTATGTAGGGTCTGATAGAGGGAGGTAGTATGTAGGGTCTGATAGAGGGAGGTAGTATATAGGGTCTGATAGAGGGAGGTAGTATGTAGGGTCTGATAGAGGGAGGTAGTATGTAGGGTCTGATAGAGGGAGGTAGTATGTAGGGCCTGATAGAGGGAGGTAGTATGTAGGGTCTGATAGAGGGAGGTAGTATGTAGGGTCTGATAGAGGGAGGTAGTATGTAGGGTCTGATAGAGGGAGGTAGTATGTAGGGCCTGATAGAGGGAGGTAGTATGTAGGGTCTGATAGAGGGAGGTAGTATGTAGGGTCTGATAGAGGGAGGTAGTATATAGGGTCTGATAGAGGGAGGTAGTATGTAGGGTCTGATAGAGGGAGGTAGTATGTAGGGTCTGATAGAGGGAGGTAGTATGTAGGGCCTGATAGAGGGAGGTAGTATGTAGGGTCTGATAGAGGGAGGTAATATGTAGGGTCTGATAGAGGGAGGTAGTATGTAGGGTCTGATAGAGGGAGGTAGTATGTAGGGTCTGATAGAGGGAGGTAGTATGTAGGGTCTGATAGAGGGAGGTACTATGTAGGGCCTGATAGAGGGAGGTAGTATGTAGTCCCTGATAGAGGGAGGTAGTATGTAGGGCCTGATAGAGGGAGGTAGTATGTATGGTCTGAGAGAGGTAGTATGTAGGGCCTGAGGGAGGTAGTATGTAGGTCCTGAGAGAGGTAGTATGTAGGGCCTGAGGGAGGTAGTATGTAGGTCCTGAGGGAGGTAGTATGTAGGGCCTGAGGGAGGTAGTATGTAGGGCCTGAGGGAGGTAGTATGTAGGGCCTGAGGGAGGTAGTATGTAGGGCCTGAGGGAGGTGGTATGTATGGTCTGAGAGAGGTAGTATGTAGGGCCGTGAGGGAGGTAGTATGTAGGTCCTGAGGGAGGTAGTATGTAGGTCCTGAGGGAGGTAGTATGTAGGGCCTGAGGGAGGTAGTATGTAGGGCCTGAGGGAGGTAGTATGTAGGGCCTGAGAGAGGTAGTATGTAGGGCCTGAGGGAGGTAGTATATAGGGCCTGAGAGAGGTAGTATGTAGGGCCTGAGGGAGGTAGTATGTAGGGCCTGAGCGAGGTAGTATATAGGGCCTGAGGGAGGTAGTATGTAGGACCTGAGGGAGGTAGTATGTATCATTCCAATATAAGCCATGTTGCAAACGCTTTTGAGTTTTACAGGCCAACCAGGAAGGACTGTCTAGAGACGTGTAGATAAAATGCTTGGGCTGTGGTCACTAAGATAAGAGGAAACCACACACACACACAGACAGATGCTGTTATTAGGGAGACCAACATTGTCCCAGTGCTGAAAATAAACGAGATGACATGCCCGAATGACTGTCGCCCCGTCGTGCTCTCCTCGGTTATCAGGAAGTGCTTTGAGAGGCTGGTCAAGGCCAGCAATACCAGGAACACTGGACCCAATTAGCCTACTGCTCTAACAGATCACATGGCTATTCACATGGCTGTCTAGAAGAAAAAGAAACGCACACCTATTAAGGCTTGGTGCTGGCTAGCGGATTAGAAACTTGAAAATAACAGAGGGCCGCACACTCTAAGAGCTCAGATGCAAAAATGTAATACCAACGTTTCGACAGCCAAGCTGTCTTCATCAGGGTATAATCACAAACACTGTGGGATGACTTGTTTATATAGTGTCAAAAGACACAGGTGTCTGTAATCATGACCAGGAGTGGCCTAATATCATTGGTTAATAATCAAATATTAAAATGTCATACAAAGAACATGGCCGTAACACATCTGGACAAGAGGGACACCTATGTGAGAATGCTGTTCATTGACTACAGCTCAGCGTTCAACACTATAGTGCCCTCAAAGCTCAACACCAAGCTCAGAGCCCTGGGTCTGGACACCAAGCTCAGAGCCCTGGGTCTGGACACCAGGCTCAGAGCCCTGGGTCTGGACACCAAGCCCAGAGCCCTGGGTCTGGACACCAAGCTCAGAGCCCTGGGTCTGGACACCAAGCTCAGAGCCCTGAGTCTGGACACCAAGCTCAGAGCCCTGGGTCTGGACACCAAGCTCAGAGCCCTGGGTCTGGACACCAAGCTCAGAGCCCTGGGTCTGGACACCAAGCTCAGAGCCCTGGGTCTGGACACCAAGCTCAGAGCCCTGGGTCTGGACACCAGGCTCAGAGCCCTGGGTCTGGACACCAAGCCCAGAGCCCTGGGTCTGGACACCAAGCTCAGAGCCCTGGGTCTGGACACCAAGCTCAGAGCCCTGGGTCTGGACACCAAGCTCAGAGCCCTGGGTCTGGACACCAAGCTCAGAGCCCTGGGTCTGGACACCAAGCTCAGAGCCTTGGGTCTGGACACCAAGCTCAGAGCCCTGGGTCTGGACACCAAGCTCAGAGCCCTGGGTCTGGACACCAAGCTCAGAGCCCTGGGTCTGGACACCAAGCTCAGAGCCCTGGGTCTGGACACCAAGCTCAGAGCCCTGGGTCTGGACACCAGGCTCAGAGCCCTGGGTCTGGACACCAAGCCCAGAGCCCTGGGTCTGGACACCAAGCTCAGAGCCCTGGGTCTGGACACCAAGCTCAGAGCCCTGGGTCTGGACACCAATCTCAGAGCCCTGGGTCTGGACACCAAGCTCAGAGACCTGGATCCTGGACTTCCTGACGGGCAGACCACAGGCTGTGATCTAACCCTCCATCTTTCCTCCTCTTCCTCTCCTCCTTCATCTCTCCTCCTCTTCCTCTAACCCTTCATCTCTCTTCCTCTCCTTATAACCCTTCATCTCTCCTCCTCCTCTAACCCCTCGCTCCCTCCCCCCCTCCCTCCCTCCCTCCCTGGCGGTCATGGTGATATACAGTCAGCACTGCAGCCCATCCCTGACAAACACACAGGCGCAAGCACCCAGAGGCTCACACACACTCAGAGGCATGCACGCACACACACACACACACACACCCCTCTCTGAGACAAATAGTGGTGTATCTGTGGGAACGGCAGCCACTGACATCATTATTTTTCTAGTGAGATAAGAGGGCCGTGGCTGGAGGGGGCCTGCGTGTGTCGGCCGGACTGACTGATGCATCAACACCAGAGGAGTGTGTCTAGTCAGACAGACAGACAGACAGACAGACAGACAGACAGACAGACAGACAGACAGACAGACAGACAGAGAGACAGACAGACAGACAGACAGACAGACAGACAGACAGACAGACAGACAGACAGACAGACAGACAGACAGACAGACAGACAGACAGACAGACAGACAGACAGACAGACAGACAGACAGACAGACAGACAGACAGACAGACAGTGATGTGGAAGTGGTCTGTCTCTGTCAGAGAGAGAGGGACTCAAAGTCAGAGGGACTCAAAGTCAGAGGGAAGGAGAGTGGGAGGAAAGGAGAGAAGGAGAGAGAGAGAAGGAGAGCGAGAGAGAAGGAGAGAGAGAGAAGGAGAGAGAGAAGGAGAGCGAGAGAGAAGGAGAGAGAGAGAAGGAGAGAGAGAGGAGAGCGAGAGAGAAGGAGAGAGAGAGAAGGAGAGCGAGAGAGAAGGAGAGAGAGAGGAGAGCGAGAGAGAAGGAGAGAGAGATGGAAGGAGAGAAATAGAGAGGGAGGGAAGGAAGGAGAGCGAGAGGGAAGGAGAGAGGGAGGGAAGGAGAGAATGAGGGAAAGAGGTGGGGAAGGAGAGAGGGAGCAAAGGAGCAAGGGAGAGAAGGGAGGGAGGAAGGAGAGAGGGAGGAAGAGAAGGAATGAGAGAGAGAGGGAGGGAATGAGAGAGGGAGAGAAGGAGGGAAGGAAGGAGAGAGGGAGAGAAGGAGAGAGAGGGAGGGAAGGGGAGCAAGGGAGAAGGAAGGAGAGCAAGGGAGAGGGAAGGAGAGAGAGGGAGAGGGGAGGAGAGAGGGAGAGAAGGAATAAGAGATGGAGTTTGCTGACCGACCATCACACCATCCACCATCCACCTTCTCTGAAGAGCACTTAACCTTACTGAGGACGCATCATCACCCCATTACCCTCATCTCATCCCCCTCTTTAGATAACAAACCAGCTGTCACCACCTGAGCCCATCGGCCCTCATCTCAAATCAAATCAATTCAAATGTTATTGGTCACATACACATGGTTAGCAGATGTTAATGTGAGTGTAGCGAAATGCTTGTGCTTCTAGTTCCGACAATGCAGTAATAACCAACAAGTAATCTAACCTAACAATTCCAAAACTACTGTCTTATACACACAAGTGTAAAGGGATAAAGAATATGTACATAAAGATATATGAATGAGTGATGGTACAGAACGGCATAGGCAAGATGCAGTAGATGGTATCGAGTACAGTATATACATATGAGATGAGTATGTAAACAAGTGGCTAGTGATACATGTATTACATAAGGATGCAGTAGATGATATAGAGTACAGTATATACATATACATATGAGATGAGTAATGTAGGGTATGTAAACATTATATGAAGTGACCTTGTTTAAATATATAGATGAGCGATGACCGAGCGGCATAGGCAAGATGCAGTAGATGGAATATAATAATAAATATAAAATAAAATAAATAAATAAATAAAAAATAAAAAAAATAATAGAATATAATATATACATGTGTGAACTTTATTAAAGTGGTTTAGAGTGACAACCTTTTATTGACCAGTGATTGGGTCTCAATGTTTACATGTATGGCAGCAGCAGCTCTGAGGTAGTGATCGCAGTTTAACAGTCTGGTGGCCTTGAGATGGAAGCTGTTTTTCAGTCTCTTGGTCCCTGCTTTGATGCACCTGTACTGACCTCGCCTTCTGGATGATAGCGGGGTGAACAGGCAGTGGCTCAGGTGGTTGTTGTCCTTGATGATCCTTTTGGCCTTCCTGTGACATCGGGTGGTGTAGGTGTCCTGGAGGGCAGGTAGTTTGCCCCCGGTGATGCGTTGTGCAGACCTTACTACCCTCTGGAGAGCCTTGAGGTTGAGGTTGGTGCAATTGCCATACCAGGCGGTGATACAGCCCGACAAGATGCTCTTGATTATGCATCTGTAAAAGTTTGTCAGGGTTTTGGGTGACAAGCCAAATTTCTTCAGCCTCCTGTCTGTGTGGGTGGTCCATTTCAGTTTGTCCGTGATTTGTACGCCGAGAAACTTTCCACCTTCTCCTGTCCCTTCGATGTGGATAGGGGGGATGCTCCCTCTGTTGTTTCCTGTAGTCCACAATCCTCTCCTTTGTTTTGTTGATGTTGAGTGAGAGGTTCCTTTCCTGAAAACACACGCCAAGGGCCCTCACCTCCTCCCTGTAGGGCCGTCTCCTCGTTGTTGGTGATCAAGCCCACTACTGTTGTGTTGTCTGCAAACTTGATGATTGAGTTGGAGGCGTGCATGGCAATGCAGTCATGGGTGAACAGGGAGTACAGGAGGGGACTGAGAACGCACCCTAGTGGGGCCTCTGTGTTGAGGGTCAGCAAAGTGGAGATGTTGTTTCCTACCTTCACCACCTGGGGGGCGGCCCGTCAGACAATCCAGGGCCCATTTGAACAGGGCGGGGTCGAGACCCAGGTGTTTGGAGGGTACTATGTTGTTGAATGCTGAGTTGTAGTCAATGAACAGCATTCCAGGAACAATGGTGGCCATCTTGAAGCATGTGGGGACAGCAGACTGGGATAGGGAGAGATTGAATATGTCTGTAAACACTCCAGCCAGCTGGTCTCTGAGGACGCGGTCTGGGCCGTCAACCTTGCGAGGGTTAACACGTTTAAATGTTTCAATCTTGTTGCCCAAAGAGAAGGAGGGGTGGTGCAGTGCTTGGTAGTTGGCCACAACAATGTATTATCCTCAAAGCGGTCAAAGAAGGCGTTTAGTTTGTCTGGAAGAGTGGACGTCGGTGTCCGTGACGTGGCTGGTTTTCTTATTGTTGTCCGTGATTTCCTGTAGACTCGTGTCTGAGCCGTTGAATTGCGACTCCACTTTGTCTCTGTGCCGGCATTTAGCTTGTCTGATTGCCTCACGGAGGGAATAACTACACTGTTTATATTCAGCCATATTCCCAGACCCTCGTTCGTTCGCGCTTTCAGTTTTTGAGCGAATGTCCATCCATGGTTTCTGGGTTTTAATCACAGTGGGAACAGCATCTCCAAATGCACTTCTTT
>NC_034184.2:86213296-86250796 GCF_002021735.2 Oncorhynchus kisutch
GAAATCCACTTAGCTTATTGTTTTCTGGTATATCTGGTATATTTCTGGTATATTGTGGTGTTGGAGGGCCAGTATCCCAATGCCCCAGGGCGGTGATTGGGGACACTGCCCTGTGTAGGGTACAGTCTTTCGGATGGGACGTTAAACGGGTGTCCTGACTCTCTGAGGTCATTAAAGATCCCATGGCACTTATTTTAAGAGTAGGGGTGTTAACCCCGGTGTCCTGGCTAAATTCCCAATCTGGCCCTCAAACCATCACAGTCACCTAATAATCCCCAGTTTACAATTGGTTCATTCATCCCCATCCTCTCCCCTGTAACTATTCCCCAGGTCGTTGCTGCAAATGAGAAAGTGTTCTCAGTCAACTTACCTGGTAAAATAACGGATAAATAAAATTAAAAATAATATATCCTAGCTACATTCTTCAATATTCTTTCATTTTATTTTGCGTGCAGTGACTGAAGCACCAGTAAAAACAGTCACCGGGTTCTCGTCAGTCACCGGGTCTCGTCAGTCACCGGGTTCTCGTCAGTCACCGGGTTCTAGTCAGTCACCGCATTCTCGTCAGTCACCGGGATCTCGTCAGTCACCGGGTTCTAGTCAGTCACCGGGATCTAGTCAGTCACCGGGTTCTCGTCAGTCACCGGGTTCTAGTCAGTCACCGGGATCTCGTCAGTCAAAGGGTTTTCGTCAGTCACCGGGTTCTAGTCAGTCACCGGGTTCTCGTCAGTCACCGGGATCTCGTCAGTCAAAGGGTTCTCGTCAGTCACCGGGTTCTCGCAGTCACCAGGTTTTCGTCAGTCACCGGGATCTCGTCAGTCAAAGGGTTCTAGTCAGTCACCGGGTTCTCGTCAGTCATCGGGATCTCATCAGTCACCGGGATCTTGTCAGTCACCGGGTTCTCGTCAGTCACCGGGTCTCGTCAGTCACCGGGTTCTCGTCAGTCACCGGGTTCCAGTCAGTCACCGGGTCTCGTCAGTCACCGGGTTCTAGTCAGTCACCGGGTCTCGTCAGTCACCGGGTCTCGTCAGTCACCGGGTTCTCGTCAGTCACCGGGTTCTTGTCAGTCACCGGGTTCTAGTCAGTCACCGGGTTCTAGTCAGTCACCGGGTCTCGTCAGTCACCGGGTTCTAGTCAGTCACCGGGTTCTAGTCAGTCACCGGGTCTCGTCAGTCACCGGGTCTCGTCAGTCACCGGGTTCTAGTCAGTCACCGGGTTCTAGTCAGTCACTGGGTTCTCGTCAGTCACCGGGCCTCGTCAGTCACCGGGCCTCGTCAGTCACCGGGCCTCGTCAGTCACCGGTAGCAGTCTGCCATCAAAAACCATTGAAGACGACACGCATAAAAATCACGCCATTTGTATTTGAGCGATACGATTGGCCGTTCATTCCCAGCACCACCACGCTCCCGCGCGTCACAACTTCTCAGCAGTACACGAGTCGATGCCTTCACACAGGACACCTGAGCCCTTCTATGACTATGGTTACTGAACACTAATAATTCAAATTAAACTGATTATGGCAGTAGGCAGATGATGTAACAGGTCACTCTGCTTATTTTAATCAATTTCAGGTCATAATTGAAGTACGCCTACGCCGATTAAAACACCTGGTTTTCTGAACAATCGTTCAAATGATCATGTCAAATCAAATCAAGTCAAATGTCAGTGGTCACACACACGTGATTAGCTATTGTTACTGCGGGTGTAGCAAAAATGCTTGTGCTTCTAGCTCTGACAGTGCAGTAATATCTAACAAGTAAATATCTAACAAATTACACAGCATATACCCAATACACACACATCTAAGTAGGAATTAATTAAGACTATATACTATATATATCTGGACGAGCGATGTCAGAGCAGAACGGACAAAGATACCGTAGAATAGTATAGAATACAGTATATACATATGAGATGAGTAATGCATAGACTAAGATACAGTAGAATAGTATAGAATACAGTCTATACACATGAAATCAAATCAAATCAAATCAAATTTATTTGTCACATACACATGGTTAGCAGATGTTAATGCGAGTGTAGCGAAATGCTTGTGCTTCTAGTTCCGACAATGCAGTAATAACGAACAAGTGATCTAACTAACAATTCCAAAAGAAACTACTGTCTTATACACAGTGTAAGGGGATAAAGAATATGTACATAAAGATATATGAATGAGTGATGGTACAGAGCAGCATAGGCAAGATACAGTAGATGATATCGAGTACAGTATATACATATGAGATGAGTATGTAAACCAAGTGGCATAGTTAAAGTGGCTAGTGATACATGTATTACATAAGGATGCAGTCGATGATATAGAGTACAGTATCTACGTATGCATATGAGATGAATAATGTAGGGTAAGTAACATTATATAAGGTAGCATTGTTTAAAGTGGCTAGTGATATATTTACATCATTTCCCATCAATTCCCATGATTAAAGTGGCTGGAGTAGAGTCAGTGGCATTGACAGTGTGTTGGCAGTAGCCACTCAATGTTAGTGGTGGCTGTTTAACAGTCTGATGGCCTTGAGATAGAAGCTGTTTTTCAGTCTCTCGGTCCCAGCTTTGATGCACCTGTACTGACCTCGCCTTCTGGATGACAGCGGGGTGAACAGGCAGTGGCTCGGGTGGTTGATGTCCTTGATGATCTTTATGGCCTTCCTGTAGCATCGGGTGGTGTAGGTGTCCTGGAGGGCAGGTAGTTTGCCCCCGGTGATGCGTTGTGCAGACCTCACTACCCTCTGGAGAGCCTTACGGTTGAGGGCGGTGCAGTTGCCATACCAGGCGGTGATACAGCCCGCCAGGATGCTGTATGAGATGAGTAATGATAGATATGTAAACATTATTAAGTGACTAAGATACTATAGAATAGTATAGTATAGAATACAGTATATACATATGAGATGAGTAATACAGACTAAGATACAGTAGAGTAGTATAAAATACAGTATATACATATGAGATGAGTAATGCCAGACATGTAGACATTATTAAGTGACTAAGATACCGTAGAATAGTATAGAATACATACTGTATTCTATACTATTCTACGCTTAGTGACTAAGAGACCGTAAACACTTTAGTCGGAGTTCCAGCTGTGTTTTTGATATGTGGCAGCACCAGCCGAGAGCCTCCCTCTTTAGTGATGTGAAAACGGAACAACCGAATGTATGCACAGTATAAGTAGATTTCACATGTAAACTTTATGTGTCTTAACTCAGAATCAAAATGGCTTCCTCAAAAAAATAATTTATTTTGATTGGTGAAGTTCTGCATTTATCAGAGTGACATCAGGTAGCCTGATTTCAGATGTCTCCATGGAAACAGGATTATTATTAGGGAAATCATTCTTCTTAAAAAAAAGTATTACATTTTTTAAAACAAACTATTATACTAATCTGACTACACTCAGTATCCAGAGCTAAAATAAGCGCAGATCAATCTACTCGTTGAGCTCCTAGCAATCCTCTTGGCTAGCCTACTGTAGAAATATCAATATGCTAGCTAGTGACTACTGTTGACAGACTGCAAAAAGACTCCTAGCATTCTTCTTGGCTAGCCTACTGTAGTCATGCCAATATGCTAGCTAGTGGTGCCTAGCATTCCTCTTGGCTAGCCTACTGTAGACATATCAATATGCTAGCTAGTGACTACTGTTGACAGACTGCAAAAAGACTCCTAGCATTCTTCTTGGCTAGCCTACTGTAGTCATGCCAATATGCTAGCTAGTGGTGCCTAGCATTCCTCTTGGCTAGCCTACTGTAGACATATCAATATGCTAGCTAGTGACTACTGTTGACAGACTGCAAAAAGACTCCTAGCATTCTTCTTGGCTAGCCTACTGTAGTCATGCCAATATGCTAGCTAGTGGTGCCTAGCATTCCTCTTGGCTAGCCTACTGTAGACATATCAATATGCTAGCTAGTGACTACTGTTGACAGACTGCAAAAAGACTCCTAGCATTCCTCTTGGCTAGCCTACTGTAGTCATGCCAATATGCTAGCTAGTGGCTCCTAGCATTCCTCTTGGCTAGCCTACTGTAGTCATGTCAATATGCTCGCTAGTGGCTACTGTTGATAGTCTGCAAAAAGACTCCTAGCATTCCTCTTGGCTAGCCTACTGTATACATGTCAATATGCTAGCTAGTGGCTCCTAGCATTCCTCTTGGCTAGCCTACTGTAGTCATGTCAATATGCTAGCTAGTGACTACTGTTGACAGACTGCAAAAAGACTCCTAGCATTCTATGGAATATTTGTCTTAAAGGGGCAGCGTCCTATTTTCAAATCTTCTCAAAATGAAATGCTTTAAATAAATGTAATTAATACAATGCAATGCTAAAGAATACAATAATGACTTACCTTGCTAAATGATATTACACAGCTCATAATAACTATTACAACCTATCAATAACTGCATGTAGAGAGAAAGCATAAACAAATATAGGCCCTGGCATGACCTCAACTGCAATTAAGAACTACACCATGACCCGGGCCAGCAGCAATTCTCTTCGGGCCAATAGATTTCTGGCCAACTGAGAAGACACCTTAACGCTGGACCCTGTCGTGTTTCATATGCAGCCACAGAGTGTTGGCGGGTAGTCTATTTACTGTGCGTTGACTGAACGTAGCTATATGTCCGGGGTATCACATCGGGACAAGTACAACTAAACATCTCGTTCGTATTTTCGATATGAAGTCCATCGGGACTTAACCAGACAGTGACGTAAATGAAAGTCAGTGACTCGTCAGTAGTACTACTTAATTACATTCGTAAGAGAAGCGTTAATAGGGTAGCCTAGTGGTTAGAGTGTTGGACTAGTAACCGGAAGGTTGCGAGTTCAAACCCCCGAGCTGACAAGGTACAAATCTGTCGTTCTGCCCCTGAACAGGCAGTTAACCCACTGCTCCCAGGCCGTCATTGAAAATAAGAATGTGTTCTTAACTGACTAGTTAAATAAAGGTAAAATAAAAAAATTCAAATTAAATATGGCTCCCTAATTTGCGTACTGGTAGGCTTTTGGCGATTATCTGCAGATAAATTATGAAAACGTGATGAAGAATTGTGAATCCTCCTCACTCACTGCAGGAACTATAGGTAGTGCAGACCTCTGGTCCAATTGTAATGATATTTATATGGTATTTTCAGAGATATTGATCTAGTTCCTCTGATCTAATCAAAGTGTTGACAGTGGAGAAGTTAACTGCTGTTTTCTGTGTAGCAAAGTGCATGATTTAACACCTGTTTCATTCTTCAATTATACCTTTATTGCAGATAGCTGAGAAAATGGAAGCTTGAAGCTTGTGGTCGTCAGCAGATTCTTTACAGGCCCAGTGCTGTAAAAATTATATTTTCATGTGGTTTGTATAATATTGTACAACAGCTAATGGAAGTAACACTGTAAAAGTGTGAATCAATGTGATCAGTGTTATTTGCTGTATGTTGCAGGTTGAACAAGAAAAATATTGTATTAGAATGTACCAGAGGCCAACAAAATGGAGACATTTTTGCAAAACAAGCTCTATCTCTCATCTCTCCTCTCCCTCCCTCCCTCCCTCCCTCCCTCCCTCCCTCCCTCCCTCCCTCCCTCCCTCCCTCCCTCCCTCCCTCCCTCCCTCCCTCCCTCCCTCCCTCCCTCCCTCCCTCCCTCCCTCCTTTCCCATCCCCCTCCTCTCTCCTCTCCCTCCCTCACTCCCTCCTTTCCCATCACCTCCTCTTTCCTCTCCTCTCCTCTCCTCTCCTCTCCTCTCCTATCTCATCCCTCCCTCCCTCCCTCCCTCCCTCCCTCCCTCCCTCCCTCCCTCCCTCCCTCCCTCCCTCCCTCCCTCCCTCCCTCCCTCCCTCCCTCCCTCCCTCTCATCCCATCACCTCCTCTCTCCCTCCCTCACTCCCTCCTATCCCATCACCTCCTCGCTCCTCTCCCTCACTCCCTCCTATCCCATCACCTCCTCGCTCCTCTCCCTCACTCCCTCCTATCCCATCACCTCCTCTCTCCCTCTCTCCCTCCCTCCCTCCTATCCCATCACCTCCTCTCTCCCTCCCTCACTCCCTCCTATCCCATAACCTCCTCTCTCCTCTCCCTCCCTCACTCCCTCCTATCCCATCGCCTCCTCTCTCCTCTCCCTCCCTCACTCCCTCCTATCCCATCGCCTCCTCTCTCCTCTCCCTCACTTGCTCCTCTCCCATCCATTTTCTCTCCTTTTCCCTCCTCTCTATGTCCACTCTCTTCTCCCTCCCGTCCTCTCACTCCCTCCTCTCCCTCTATCCCCTCCTCCTCTTACTCACACCCTCCTTCTCACATCTCCCTCCTCTCATCTCCTCTCATCTCCTCTTTCACCTCCTTCCTCTCCCTCTCTCCCTCACTCCCTCATTGTCTCATCTCCTCATCTCATCTCTCAACTTCCTCCTCTACCTCTTCTCTTCCTCCCTCCCTCCCTCACTAAATCCCTCTCCTCCTCTTCCTCTCTCCTGTGTCCATGTGTTTTGTGTTAGTCCAGGCGTAATGATGCATGACACAGCCCTACACCCAAGCTCTTATTTATGTCTCCTGAGGTCTGAGACACAACATTACTGACCTGTCACACACACACACACACACACACACACACACACACACACACACACACACACACACACACACACACACACACACACACACACACACACACACACACACACACACACACACACACACACACACACACACACGCCCAGCCCTGGAATTCTGATGACCACATTGGGGCAATGCACACACCACAAAAAAACTACATTATGCAGTTTGCAAGTGGAAGGATTTCTGCCAGATGATATGTGATGTGGGAATGTGATGTGGTGTGACAGGTGTGATGTGGGAATGTAACAGAACCAGGTGTTATGTGATGTGGGAATGTAACAGAACCAGGTGTTATGTGATGTGGGGTGGGAATGTAACAGAACCCGGTGTTATGTGATGTGGTGTGGGGATGTAACAGAACCAGGTGTTATGTGATGTAGGAATGTAACAGAACCAGGTGTTATGTGATGTGGGAATGTAACAGAACCAGGTGTTATGTGATGTGGGAATGTAACAGAACCAGGTGTTATGTGATATGGGAATGTAGCAGAACCAGGTGTTATGTGATGTGGGAATGTAACAGAACCAGGTGTTATGTGATGTGGGAATGTAACAGAACCAGGTGTTATGTGATGTGGGAATGTAACAGAACCAGGTGTTATGTGATGTGGGAATGTAGGAATGTAGGAATGTAACAGAACCAGGTGTTATGTGATGTGGTGATGTGACAGTACCAGGTGTTATGTGATGTGGGAATGTAACAGAACCAGGTGTTATGTGATGTGGGTTGGGAATGTAACAGAACCAGGTGTTATGTGATGTGGTGTGGGGATGTAACAGAACCAGGTGTTATGTGATGTAGGAATGTAACAGAACCAGGTGTTATGTGGTGTGGGGATGTAACAGAACCAGGTGTTATGTGATGTGGGTATGTAACAGAACCCGGTGTTATGTGATGTGGGTTGGGAATGTAACAGAACCAGGTGTTATGTGATGTGGGAATATAACAGAACCAGGTGTCATGTGATGTGGGAATGTAACAGAACCAGGTGTTATGTGATGTGTGTTGGGAATGTAACAGAACCAGGTGTTATGTGATGTGGGAATGTAACAGAACCAGGTGTTATGTGATGTGGGAATGTAACAGAACCAGGTGTTATGTGATGTGGGAATGTAACAAAACCAGGTGTTATGTGATGTGGGAATGTAACAGAACCAGGTGTTATGTGATGTGGGAATGTAACAGAACCAGGTGTTATGTGATGTGGGAATGTAACAGAACCAGGTGTTATGTGATGTGGGAATGTAACAGAACCAGGTGTTATGTGATGTGGGTTGGGAATGTAAAAGAAGCAGGTGTGATGTGATGTGGGAATGTAACAGAACCAGGTGTTATGTGATGTGGGAATGTAACAGAACCAGGTGTTATGTGATGTGGGCTGGGTAATTGAATGACTATCAGGTGACTGTGGTCCTTGAAAGGATAACGGAGAACACTATGTGTGGAACAACGTTCCAGGAAGGGCAACATATTTAATA
The DNA here is from genome assembly GCF_002021735.2 of Oncorhynchus kisutch. Taxonomy (NCBI): domain Eukaryota; kingdom Metazoa; phylum Chordata; class Actinopteri; order Salmoniformes; family Salmonidae; genus Oncorhynchus; species Oncorhynchus kisutch. The sequence goes on from NC_034184.2 coordinate 86,221,393, forward strand.
TGGAAAGAACCGTTTTTTTATCAGGTCTATGAAGGTCTACGTTTTCACTTATTCCAAGGCTGCACGTGAATCAGCCACAGAGTAATGTATCAGAGATGAGACGTGGGTATTATGAAATATGAGACATGCTTTAGTAACATCACTGGCAACAGAGATACAGGACTATAGGTGAGTTAGTCAGGAAGAAGATGTTTTCAGACAGGGCCTGTGTGAATTACCAGACACAACACACGTGCTTCTTTTACTATCCTTGTGGGAACTAAACCTATTGATTCCATTCAAAATCCTCTTTTCTCTAAAAACCCTAACCTTAACCCTAAACCCTACACCTAAACCCATAACCCTAAACCCTACACCTAAACCCATAACCCTAAACCCTACACCTAAACCCATAACCCTAAACCCTACACCTAAACCCATAACCCTAAACCCTACACCTAAACCCTAAACCCTAAACCCTACACCTAAACCATAACCCTAAACCCTACACCTAAACCCATAACCCTAAACCCTACACCGAAACCCATAACCCTAAACCCTACACCTAAACCCATAACCCTAAACCCTACACCTAAACCCATAACCCTAAACCCTACACCTAAACCATAACCCTAAACCCTAACCTTAACCATAACCCTAAACCCTAACCTTAACCATAACCCTAAACCCTACACCTAAACCATAACCCTAAACTCTCCACCTTAACCATAACCCTAAACCCTACACCTAAACCATAACACTAAACCCTACACCTAAACCCATAACCCTAAACCCTACACCTAAACCATAACCCTAAACCCTAAACCCTAAACCCTACACCTAAACCCATAACCCTAAACCCTACACCTAAACCATAACCCTAAAACCTAGACCTAAACCATAACCCTAAACCCTACATCTAAACCCATAACCCTAAACCCTACACCTAAACCCATACCCCAAACCCTACACCTTAACCATAACCCTAAACCCTACACCTAAACCATAACCCTAAACCCTAACCTTAACCATAACCCTAAACCCTACACCTAAACCCTTAACCCTAAACCCGGACACCTAAACCCATAACCCTAAACCCTAGACCTAAACCATAACCCCAAACCCTAGACCTAAACCCATAACCCTAAACCCTACACCTAAACCATAACACTACACCTAAACCCATAACCCTAAACCCTACACCTTAACCATAACCCTAAACCCTACACCTAAACCCATAACCCTAAACCCTACACCTAAACCCATAACCCTAAACCCTACACCTTAACCATAACCCTAAACCCTACACCTAAACCCATAACCCTAAACCATAACCCTAAATCCTACACCTAAACCCATAACCCTTAACCCTACACCTAAACCCATAACCCTAAACCCTACACCTAAACCATAACCCTAAACCCTACACCTAAACCCTTAATCCTAAACCCGACACCTAAACCCATAACCCTAAACCCTACACCTAAACCATAACCCCAAACCCTACACCTAAACCCATAACCCTAAACCCTACACCTAAACCCATAACCCTAAACCCTACACCTAACCCATAACCCTACACCTAAACCCATAACCCTAAACCCTACACCTTAAACATAACCCTAAACCCTACACCTAAACCCATAACCCTAAACCATAACCCTAAACCCTACACCTAAACCCATAACCCTTAACCCTACACCTAAACCCATAACCCTAAACACTACACCTAAACCCATAACCCTAAACACTACACCTAAACCATAACCCTAAACCCTACACCTAAACCCATAACCCTAAACCATAACCCTAAACCCTAAACCCTACACCTAAACCCATAACCCTAAACCCTACACCTAAACCCATAACCCTTAACCCTACACCTAAACCCATAACCCTAAACACTACACCTAAACCATAACCCTAAACACTACACCTAAACCATAACCCTAAACCCTACACCTAAACCCATAACCCTAAACCCTACACCTAAACCCATAACCCTAAACCCTACACCTAAACCCATAACCCTACACCTAAACCCATAACCCTAAACCCTACACCTAAACCCATAACCCATAACCCTAAGCCCTAACCTTAACCATAACCATAACCCTAAACCCTACACCTAAACCATAACCCTAAACCCTACACCTAAACCCATAACCCTAAACCCTACACCTAAACCATAACCCTAAACCCTACACCTAAACCATAACCCTAAACCCTACACCTAAACCCATAACCCTACACCTAAACCCTACACCTTAACCATAACCCTAAACCCATAACCCTAAACCCATAACCCTAAACCCTACACCTAAACACATAACCTTAAACCCTACACCTAAACCCATAACCCTAAACCCTACACCTAAACCCATAACCCTAAACCCTACACCTAAACCCTAAACCCTAAACCCTACACCTAAACCATAACCCTAAACCCTACACCTAAACCCATAACCCTAAACCCTACACCGAAACCCATATCCCTAAACCCTACACCTAAACCCATAACCCTAAACCCTACACCTAAACCCATATCCCTAAACCCTACACCTAAACCCATAACCCTAAACCCTACACCTAAACCATAACCCTAAACCCTAACCTTAACCATAACCCTAAACCCTAACCTTAACCATAACCCTAAACCCTACACCTAAACCATAACCCTAAACTCTCCACCTTAACCACAACCCTAAACCCTACACCTAAACCATAACACTAAACCCTACACCTAAACCCATAACCCTAAACCCTACACCTAAACCATAACCCTAAACCCTAAACCCTAAACCCTAAACCCTAAACCCTAAACCCTAAACCCTACACCTAAACCCATAACCCTAAACCCTACACTTAAACCCTACACCTAAACCATAACCCTAAAACCTACACCTAAACCATAACCCTAAACCCTACATCTAAACCCATAACCCTAAACCCTACACCTAAACCCATACCCCAAACCCTACACCTTAACCATAACCCTAAACCCTACACCTAAACCATAACCCTAAACCCTAACCTTAACCATAACCCTAAACCCTACACCTAAACCCATAACCCTAAACCCTACAGCTTAACCATAACCCTAAACCCTACACCTAAACCCATAACCCTAAACCCTACACCTAAACCCATAACCCTAAACCCTACACCTTAACCATAACCCTAAACCCTACACCTAAACCCATAACACTAAACCATAACCCTAAATCCTACACCTAAACCCATAACCCTTAACCCTACACCTAAACCCATAACCCTAAACCCTACACCTAAACCATAACCCTAAACCCTACACCTAAACCCTTAATCCTAAACCCGACACCTAAACCCATAACCCTAAACCCTACACCTAAACCATAACCCCAAACCCTACACCTAAACCCATAACCCTAAACCCTACACCTAAACCATAACACTACACCTAAACCCATAACCCTAAACCCTACACCTTAACCATAACCCTAAACCCTACACCTAAACCCATAACCCTAAACCCTACACCTAACCCATAACCCTACACCTAAACCCATAACCCTAAACCCTACACTTTAAACATAACCCTAAACCCTACACCTAAACCCATAACCCTAAACCATAACCCTAAATCCTACACCTAAACCCATAACCCTTAACCCTACACCTAAACCATAACCCTAAACACTACACCTAAACCATAACCCTAAAACCCTACACCTAAACCCATAACCCTAAACCCTACACCTAAACCCATAACCCTAAACCCTACACCTAAAACCATAACCCTACACCTAAACCCATAACCCTAAACCCTACACCTAAACCCATAACCCATAACCCTAAGCCCTAACCTTAACCATAACCATAACCCTAAACCCTACACCTAAACCATAACCCTAAACCCTACACCTAAACCCATAACCCTAAACCCTACACCTAAACCATAACCCTAAACCCTACACCTAAACCATAACCCTAAACCCTACACCTAAACCCATAACCCTACACCTAAACCCTACACCTTAACCATAACCCTAAACCCATAACCCTAAACCCTACACCTAAACACATAACCTTAAACCCTACACCTAAACCATTACCCTAAACCCTATACCTAAACCCATACCTTAAACCATAACCCTGAACCCTACACCTAAACCCTAACCTTAACCATAACCCTAAACCATAACGCTAAACCCTAAAAACCCTAAACCCTACACCTAAATCCATAACCCTACAACCTAAACCCATAACCCTAAACCCTACACCTAAAACCCATAACCCTAAACCCTACACCTAAACCATAACCCTAACCCCTACACCTAAACCCATAACCCTAAACCTAAACCATAATCCTAAACCCTACACCTAAACCCTAACCCATAACCCTAAACCCTACAGCCTAAACCATAAACCCTAAACCCTACACCTAAACCATAACCCTAAACCCTACACCTAAACCATAACCCTAAAACCCTACACCTAAACCCATAACCCTAAACCCTACAGCCGAAACCCAATATCCCTAAACCCTACACCTAACCCATAAACCCTAAACCCTACACCTAAACCCATATCCCTAAACCCTACACCTAAACCCATAACCCTAAACCCTACACCTAAACCATAACCCTAAAACCCTAACTTAACCATAACCCTAAACCCTAACCTTAACCATAACCCTAAACCCTACACCTAAACCATAACCCTAAACTCTCCACCTTAACCACAACCCTAAACCCTACACCTAAACCATAACACTAAACCCTACACCTAAACCCATAACCCTAAACCCTACACCTAAACCATAACCCTAAACCCTAAACCCTAAACCCTAAACCCTAAACCCTACACCTAAACCCATAACCCTAAACCCTACACTTAAACCCTACACCTAAACCATAACCCTAAAACCTACACCTAAACCATAACCCTAAACCCTACATCTAAACCCATAACCCTAAACCCTACACCTAAACCCATACCCCAAACCCTACACCTTAACCATAACCCTAAACCCTACACCTAAACCATAACCCTAAACCCTAACCTTAACCATAACCCTAAACCCTACACCTAAACCCATAACCCTAAACCCTACAGCTTAACCATAACCCTAAACCCTACACCTAAACCCCATAACCCTAAACCCTACACCTAAACCCATAACCCTAAACCCTACACCTTAACCATAACCCTAAACCCTACACCTAAACCCATAACACTAAACCATAACCCTAAATCCTACACCTAAAACCCATAACCCTTAACCCTACACCTAAACCCATAACCCTAAACCCTACACCTAAACCATAACCCTAAACCCTACACCTAAACCCTTAATCCTAAAACCCGACACCTAAACCCCTAACCCTAAACCCTACAACCTAAACCATAACCCCCAAACCCTACAACCTAAACCATAACCCACCCGAGACCCTACACCTAAACCATAACACTACACCTAAACCCAAACCCTAAACCCTACACCTTAACCATAACCTAAACCCTACACCTAAACCCCTACCCTAAAACCCTACACCTAACCCATAACCCTAACACCTAAACCCATAACCCTAAACCCTACACTTTAAACATAACCCTAAACCCTACACCTAAACCATACCCTAAACCATAACCCTAAAATCCTACACCTAAACCCATAACCCTTACCCTACACCTAAACCCATAACCCTAAACACTACACACCTAAACCATAACCCTAAACCCTACACCTAAACCCATAACCCTAAACCCTACACCTAAACCCAAACCCTAAACCCTACACCTAAAACCATAACCCTACACCTAAACCCATAACCCTAAACCCTACACCATAAAACCCATAACCCATAACCCTAAGCCCTAACCTTAACCATAACCATAACCCTTAAACCCTACACCTAAACCATAACCCTAAACCCTACACCTAAACCCATAACCCTAACACCTACACACACCTAAACCATAACCCTAAACCCTACACCCTAAAACCATACCCTAAACCCTACACCTAAACCCATAACCCTACACCTAAACCCTACACCTTAACCATAACCTAAACCCAAACCCTAAACCCTACACCTAAACACATAACTTAAACCCTACACCCTAAACCATTACCCTAAACCCTATACCTAAACCCATAACTTAAACCATAACCTGAACCCTAACACCTACACCTAACCTTAACACATAACCCTAAACCATAACGCTAACCCTAAACCCTAAACCCTACACCTAAAATCCATAACCATACACCTAAACTCCATAAACCCTAAACCTAAACACCTAAACCCATAACCCTAAAAACCCTACACCCTAAACCATAACCCTTAAACCCTACACCTAAACCCATAACCCTAAAACCTAAACCATAATCCTAACCCTACACCTAAACCCTAACCATAACCCTAAAACCCTACACCTAAACCATAACCCTAAACCTACACCTAAACCATAAAACCCTAACCCTACACCTAAACCATAACCCTAAACCCTACACCTAAAACCCATACCCTAAACCCTACACCTAAACCCATAACCCTAAACCCTACACCTAAACCCATAACCCTAAACCCATAACCCTAAACCCTACACCTAAACCATAACCCTAAACCCTACACCTAAACCCANAACCCATAACCCTAAACCATAACCCTAAATCCTGCACCTAAACCCTAACCCTTAACCCTACACCTAACCCCATAACCCTAAACACTACACCTAAACCATAACCCTAAACCCTACACCTAAACCCCTAACCCTAAACCCTACACCTAAACCCATAACCCTAAACCCTACCCTAACACCATAACCCTACACCAAACCCATAACCCTAAACCCTACACCTAAACCCATACCCCATAACCCAAGCCCTAACCTTAACCATAACCATAACCCTAAACCCTACACCTAAACCATAACCCTAAACACTACAACCTAAACCATAACCCTAAACCCTACACCTAAACCATAACCCTAAACCTACAACCTACCTAACCCTAAACCCTACACCTAAACCCCATAACCCTACACCTAAACCCTACACCTTAACCATAACCCTAACCCATAACCCTAAACCCTACACCTAAACACATAACCTTAAACCCTACACCTAACCCATTACCCTACCCTATAACCTAAACCCATAACCTTAAACCCTAACCCTGAACCCTACACCTAAACCCTAACCTTAACCATAACCCTAAACCATAACGCTAAACCCTAAACCCTAAACCCTACACCTAATCCATAACCCTACACCTAAACCCATAACCTAAACCCTACACCTAAACCCATAACCCCTAAACCCTACAACCTAAACCTAACCTAAACCCTAACCCCTAAACCCATAACCCTAAACCTAAACCATAATCCTAAAAACCCTACACCTAAACCCTAACCCTACCCTAACCCTACACCTAAACCATAACCCTAAACCCTACACCTAAACCATAACCCTAAACCCTACACACCCTAACCATAACCCTAAACCCTACACTAAACCCATAACCCTAAACCCTACACCGAAACCCATATCCCTAAACCCTACACCTAAACCCATAACCCTAAACCTACACCTAAACCCATATCCCTAAACCCTACACCTAAACCCATAACCCTAAACCTACACCCCTAAACCATAACCCTAAACCCTAACCTTAACCATAACCCTAAACCCTAACCTTAACCATAACCCTAAACCCTACACCTAAACCATAACCCTAAACTCTCCACCTTAACCACAACCCTAAACCCTACACCTAAACCATAACACTAAACCCTAACACCTAAACCCATAACCCTAAACCCTACACCTAAACCATAACCCTAAACCCTAAACCCAAACCCTAAACCCTAAACCCTACACCTAAACCCATAACCCTAAACCCTACACTTTAAACCCTACACCTAAACATAACCCTAAAACCTACACCTAAACATAAAACCCTAAACCCTACATCTAAACCCATAACCCTAACCCTACACCTAAACCCATACCCCAAACCCTACACCTTAACCATAACCCTAAACCCTACACCTAAACCATAACCCTAAACCCTAACCTTAACCATAACCCTAAACCCTACACCTAAACCCATAACCCTAAACCCTACAGCTTAACCATAACCCTAAACCCTACACCTAAACATACACCTAACCCTAAACCTACACCTAAACCCATAACCCTAAACCCTACCCTTAACCATAACCCTAAACCCTACACCTAAACCCATAAACACTAAACCATAACCCTAAATCCTACACCTAAACCCATAACCCTTAACCCTACACCTAAACCCATAACCCTAAACCCTACACCTAAACCATAACCCTAAACCCTACACCTAAACCCTTAATCCTAAACCCGACACCTAAACCCATAACCCTAAACCCTACACCTAAACCATAACCCCAAACCCTACACCTAAACCCATAACCCTAAACCCTACACCTAAACCATAACACTACACCTAAACCCATAACCCTAAACCCTACACCTTACCATAACCCTAAACCCTACACCTAAACCCATAACCTAAACCCTACACCTAACCCATAACCCTACACCTAACCCATAACCCTAAACCCTACTTTAAACATAACCCTAAACCCTACACCTAACCCATAACCCTAAACCATAAACCCTAAATCCTAACACCTAAACCCATAACCCTTAACCCTACACCTAAACCCATAACCCTAAACACTACACCTAAACCATAACCCTAAACCCCTACACCTAAACCCATAACCCTAACCCTACACCTAAACCCATAACCCTAAACCCTACACCTAAAACCATAACCCTACACCTAAACCCATAACCCTAAACCCTACACCTAAACCCATAACCCATAACCCTAAGCCCTAACCTTAACCATAACCATAACCCTAAACCCTACACCTAAACCATAACCCTAAACCCTACACCTAAACCCATAACCCTAAACCCTACACCTAAACCATAACCCTAAACCCTACACCTAAACCATAACCCTAAACCCTACACCTAAACCCATAACCCTACACCTAAACCCTACACCTTAACCATAACCCTAAACCCATAACCCTAAACCCTACACCTAAACACATAACCTTAAACCCTACACCTAAACCATTACCCTAAACCCTATACCTAAACCCATAACCTTAAACCATAACCCTGAACCCTACACCTAAACCCTAACCTTAACCATAACCCTAAACCATAACGCTAAACCCTAAACCCTAAACCCTACACCTAAATCCATAACCCTACACCTAAACCCATAACCCTAAACCCTACACCTAAACCCATAACCCTAAACCCTACACCTAAACCATAACCCTAAACCCTACACCTAAACCCATAACCCTAAACCTAAACCATAATCCTAAACCCTACACCTAACCTAACCCTAACCCTAACCCTACACCTAACCATAACCCTAAACCCTACACCTAAACCATAACCCTAAACCCTACACCTAAACCATAACCCTAAACCCTACACCTAAACCATAACCCTAAACCCTACACCTAAACCCATAACCCTAAACCCTACACCTAACCCATAACCCTAAGACCCTACACGTAAACCCAACCCTAAACCCGCATAACCGCTTAAACCCTACACCTAAACCATAACCCTAAACCCTACACCTAAACCCATAACCCTAAACCCTACACCTAAACCCATAACCCTAAACCCATAACCCTAAACCATACACCTAAACCCATAACACTAAACCCTACACCTAAACCATAACCCTAAACCCTACACCTAAACCCATAACCCTAAACCCTACACCTAAACCCATAACCCTAAACCCTACACCTAAACCCATAACCCTACACCTAAACCCATAACCCTAAACCCTACACCTAAACCATAACCCTAAACCCTACACCTAAACCATAACCCTAAACCCTACACCTAAACCATAACCCTAAACCCTACACCTAAACCATAACCCTAAACCCTACATCTAAACCCATAACCCTAAACCCTACACCTAAACCCATAACCCTAAACCCTACACCTAAACCCATAACCCTAAACCCTACACATAAACCCATAACCCAAAACCCTAAACACCTAAACCATAACCCTAAACCCTACACCTAAACCATAACCCTAAACCCTACACCTAAACCCATAACCCTAAACCCTACACCTTAACCCTAAACCCTACACCTGAACCCATACCCTAAACCCTACACCTTAACTATAACCCTAAACCCTACACCTAAACCATAATCCTAAACCCTACACCTAAACCTAAACCCATAACCCTAAACCCTACACCTAAACCCATAACCCTAAACCCTACACCTAAACCCTACACCTAAACCATAACCCTAAACCCTAAACCTTAACCTTAACCATAACCCTAAACCCTACACCTACACCTAAACCCATAACCCTAAACCCGACACCTAAACCCATAACCCTAAACCCTACACCTAAACCCATAACCCTACACCTAAACCCATAACCTAAACCCATAACCCTAAACCCAACACCTAAACCCATAACCCTACACCTAAACCCATATCCCTAAACCCTGCACCTAAACCATAACCCTAAACCCTACACCTAAACCATAACCCTAAACCCTAACCTTAACCATAACCCTAAACCCTACACCTTAACCATAACCCTAAACCCTAACCTTAACCATAACCCTAAACCGTAACCTTAACCATAACCCTAAACCCTACACCTAAACCATAACCCTAAACCCTACACCTAAACCATAACCCTAAACCCTAACCTTAACCATAACCTTAAACCCTACACCTTAACCATAACCTTAAACCCTAACCTTAACCATAACCCTAAACCCTAACCTTAACCATAACCCTAAACCCGACACCTAAACCATAACCCTAAACCCTACACCTAAACCATAACCCTAAACCCTACACCTAAACCATAACCCTTAACCCTACACCTAAACCATAACCCTAAATAAACCCTAACCCATAACCCTTAAACCCTACAAGCTAAACCATAACCCTAAACCCTACACCTAACCCATAACCCTAAACCCTACACCTAAACCCATAACCCAACCCTACATCTAAACCCATACCTAACCCTACACCTAAACCGATAACCCTAAACCCTACACCTAAACCATAATCCTAAACCCTACACCTAAACCCATACCCTAACACCCTACACCTAAACCATAACCCTAAACCATAACCCTAAACCCATAACCTTAAAACCCTACACCTAAACCCATAACCCTAATCCCTACACCTAAACCAATAACCCTAAACCCTACACCGAAACCCATAACCCTAAACCCTACACCTAAACCCATAACCCTAAACCCTAACTATAACCCTAAACCCTACACCTAAACCATAACCCTAAACCCTACACCTAAACCCATAATCCTAAACCCTACACCTAAACCCATAACCCTAAACCCTAAACTATGACCCTAAACCCTACACCTAAACCATAACCCTAAACCCTACACCTAAACCCATAACCCATAACCCTACACCTAAACAATAACCCTAAACCCTACACCTAACCCATACCCTAAACCCTACACCTAAACATAACCCTAAACCCTACACCTAAACCCATAACCCTAATCCCTACACCTAAACCATAACCCTAACCCTACACCTAAACCCATAACCTTAAACCCTACACCTAAACCATAACCCTTAAACCCTACACCTAAACCCATAACCCTAAACCCTACACCTAAACCATAACCCTAAACCCTACACCTAAACCCATAACCCTAAACCCTACATCTAAACCATAACCCTAAACCCTACACCTAAACCATAACCCTAAACCCTACACCTAAACCATAACCCTAAACCCTACACCTAAACCCATACCCTAATCCCTACACCTAAACCCATAACCCTACACCTAAACCCATAACCCTAAACCCTACACCTAAACCCTACACCTAAACCCATAACCCTAAACCCTACACCTAAACCATAACCCTAAACCCTACACCTAAACCCATAACCCTACACCTAAACCATAACCCTAAACCCTACACCTAAACCATAACCCTAACCCTACACCTAAACCCATAACCCTAAACCCTACACCTAAACCCATAACCCTAAACCCTACACCTAAACCCATAACCCTAAATGTAATTCCTAAGCATAAAATTGCCTTTTTTTTCCTTGATGGGAATGTTTCCTTGTTTTACTGTCCTGTGGTCTTCTTGTCCCACACCTGGATGGTAAAACCAAAAACACACAGACACACAACTGCAAACAGCTATAGTTCCTCTGCTCCTTGGCTTTGGAACTCTCCCCAGCCCAGTTTAAAACTCCAAGGGTCTTGTTTTGGAAGAGTTGAAAATGTTCCATGTTACTGAGTGATGTAATTGTTCAATATAATTTTACACGGTTGTACAATATGATACATCTGATGGCTTTGTATCTATGATGGTTATGGTAAAACCAACAACTCCCTATGAAAACCAACAACTCCCTTTGAAAACCAACAACTCCCTTTGAAAACCAACAACTCCCTTTGAAAACCAACAACTCCCTTTGAAAAACAACAACTCCCTTTAAAAACGACATCAATTCATGTCGGAAACAGTTATTCTATTGTTTAAAATTGACTACAAATGTTTAAAAAGGACCATTTTGGTCATGAAGTCAGTCTCATCTAAAACGGAGTTTGGAAAAAATGTGTGCATCACAACGTGTAAATGAAGGTTGGGTTTTGATTTGATGATGTCCATTTGCTCACTAACATCTGCAGCTCTTTATCCAATAGGGTGAACAGCTGCAGCTCTTTATCCAATAGGGTGAACAGCTACAGCTCTTTATCCAATAGGGTGAACAGCTGCAGCTCTTTATCCAATAGGGTGAACAGCTACAGCTCTTTATCCAATAGGGTGAACAGCTGCAGCTCTTTATCCAATAGGGTGAACAGCTGCAGCTCTTTATCCAATAGGGGGAACCAGCTGCAGCTCTTTATCCAATAGGGTGAACAGCTGCAGCTCTTTATCCAATAGGGTGAACAGCTGCAGTTCTTTATCCAATAGGGTGAACAGCTGCAGTTCTTTATCCAATAGGGTGAACCAGCTGCAGCTCTTTATCCAATAGGGTGAACAGCTGCAGCTCTTTATCCAATAGGGTGAACCAACTGCAGCTCTTTATCCAATAGGGTGAACCAACTGCAGCTCTTTATCCAATAGGGTGAACAGCTGCAACTCTTTATCCAATAGGGTGAACCAGCTGCATCTCTTTATCCAATTGGGTAAACCAGCTGCAGCTCTTTATCCAATAGGGTGAACAGCTGAAGCTCTTTATCCAATAGCATACACAGTGAGACAGACATGCCCAGCAGCTCCAACATTCTTTACATAAGACAACACATCACACATTATTTGAACATGAGAAATACCTTCGTTAGATGTAAAATCGAGCAACTAACGCATCCTAGGCAGAAACATAAAAATGAATTAAGTTATGTTCGATTCATTCTGGGGGGATTTGGAGGAAGTGAAAATAGGTTTCCGTGTCTACAGCGTCTCACGAAGGACAATCATCATTAACCAAACGCGGAATCGGCCAGGAAACACTTCCAAGACTGAAATGTCGTTTTTTGTAATGAGCAACAGAAAAACCCCAAGTGCTAATTGGTGTGTTCAGTGGCTTTAAGTTGTGGACTTAGAACATCCAAAATGGTTGTTTTCTATTAAAAAAAAAAGTGATTTGGAAAGTTAAAAACCTAGGAAGAAATTGGTTGGAAATCAAAGTCCCTCGCCACCTTTTCATTTTTTGCTGTGGTATCGTTTTGTTAAATATCATTTTAAAAATATTTTTTATTCTTCCCTCTAGAGGATATTTTTATTATTTAATTTAAATAACTCTCACACTTTTCTTTTGCTGTTACAGTAAATCTATCCATGTCAATGTAAGAACACAAGGGCTAATTTAACAGATGTCTCGTCATTATTAGCCTGGATTCTTTATGGACTGCAGGTGCATTATGGGACACTGGTCAGGTCAATATCGTTGCCAAAGCAATCGAAAGTAGATACTATACAAAAGTGAAATAAAAAATAAAGGTGAACAGTACACTCACAGAAGTTCCAAATTTCAAATGTCGTACCTCCTATATATATACAGTGTTTATCAGTCTGTCTGTCTTTCTACACTCCCCCCCCCTCCGTCTCTCAGTGATGACATAACACTGACCATCCCTGAGTCTTCCCATTTCCTCTACTCTCTCTCCCTCGCTCTTCCCCTCTTGCTTTCCACCCTTCACTCCTCTATATTTCCTCTTTCCTCTGTTTAGGCTCTCTGTTTAGGCTCTCTGTTTAGGCTCTCTGTTTAGGCTCTCTGTTTAGGCTCTCTGTTTAGGCTCTCTGTTTAGGCGTAATTTCAGCTACCTCTTATCCTCTCTCTCCCTCCCTCTTTTCTCTCATATCTTCTCTGGTTTCTCCATCTTCCCTCTCATTTCTCCCTCCATTGTTCATCTCCATTTTTTCCTTTCTCTGCTATCTCTCCATCTTTCAGGCCATCACAGTGAGGCGGGTTGGGCTTGTCTATATGAACTGGGCATTCCCTCTCTCTCTCCTTGTTGTCTCTCCATTCCCTGTCTATATGAACTGGGCATTCCAACTCTCTCTCCTTGTTGTCTCTCCATTCCCTGTCTATATGAACTGGGCATTCCCTCTCTCTCTCCTTGTTGTCTCTCCATTCCCTGTCTATATGAACTGGGCATTCCCTCTCTCTCTCCTTGTTGTCTCTCCATTCCCTGTCTATATGAACTGGGCATTCCCTCTCTCTCTCCTTGTTGTCTCTCCATTCCCTGTCTATATGAACTGGGCATTCTCTCTCTCCTTGTTGTCTCTCCATTCCCTGTCTATATGAACTGGGCATTCCCTCTCTCCTTGTTGTCTCTCCATTCCCTGTCTATATGAACTGGGCATTCCCTCTCTCTCTCCTTGTTGTCTCTCCATTCCCTGTCTATATGAACTGGGCATTCCCTCTCTCCTTGTTGTCTCTCCATTCCCTGTCTATATGAACTGGGCATTCCCTCTCTTCTTGTTGTCTCTCCATTCCCTGTCTATATGAACTGGGCATTCCCTCTCTCTCTCCTTGTTGTCTCTCCATTCCCTGTCTATATGAACTGGGCATTCCCTCTCTCTCTCCTTGTTGTCTCTCCATTCCCTGTCTATATGAACTGGGCATTCCCTCTCTCCTTGTTGTCTCTCCATTCCCTGTCTATATGAACTGGGCATTCCCTCTCTCCTTGTTGTCTCTCCATTCCCTGTCTATATGAACTGGGCATTCCCTCTCTCCTTGTTGTCTCTCCATTCCCTGTCTATATGAACTGGGCATTCCCTCTCTCCTTGTTGTCTCTCCATTCCCTGTCTATATGAACTGGGCATTCCCTCTCTCTCTCCTTGTTGTCTCTCCATTCCCTGTCTATATGAACTGGGCATTCCCTCTCTCCTTGTTGTCTCTCCATTCCCTGTCTATATGAACTGGGCATTCCCTCTCTCTTTCCATGTTGTCTCTCTATTATCTATATCGTAGGCAGGCCCCTTTCTTTCCACGTCTCTCTATCTCTATCAGGATATCCCATGGTAATGAACCAGACTATAATTATGTGAACAGCGGAAGGCTTGATCTACATTCCAAATATAACCCTATTCCCTATATATAGTGCACTACTTCAGACCAGAGCCCTATGGGACACTATTCCCTACATAATACACTACTTTAGACCAGAGCCCTATTCCCTATATAGTGCACTACTTTAGACCAGAGTCCATAGGAAATAGAGTGCCATTTGGGACGTGCACCCAGCTGATAAGGTGTTGATCAGGATGCAAATACACACTCTAGTTATCACCTGCATGCTGTCATGGTGCTGTGGAACACCTTTTTATCGCCATCCCCTCCCTCCCTCCCTCTCCATTCCCTGTCTATATGAACTGGGCATTCCCTCTCTCTCTCCTTGTTGTCTCTCCATTCCCTGTCTATATGAACTGGGCATTCCCTCTCTCCTTGTTGTCTCTCCATTCCCTGTCTATATGAACTGGGCATTCCCTCTCTCCTTGTTGTCTCTCCATTCCCTGTCTATATGAACTGGGCATTCCCTCTCTCCTTGTTGTCTCTCCATTCCCTGTCTATATGAACTGGGCATTCCCTCTCTCTCTCCTTGTTGTCTCTCCATTCCCTGTCTATATGAACTGGGCATTCCCTCTCTCCTTGTTGTCTCTCCATTCCCTGTCTATATGAACTGGGCATTCCCTCTCTCCTTGTTGTCTCTCCATTCCCTGTCTATATGAACTGGGCATTCCCTCTCTCTCTCCTTGTTGTCTCTCCATTCCCTGTCTATATGAACTGGGCATTCCCTCTCTCTCTCCTTGTTGTCTCTCCATTCCCTGTCTATATGAACTGGGCATTCCCTCTCTCCTTGTTGTCTCTCCATTCCCTGTCTATATGAACTGGGCATTCCCTCTCTCCTTGTTGTCTCTCCATTCCCTGTCTATATGAACTGGGCATTCCCTCTCTCCTTGTTGTCTCTCCATTCCCTGTCTATATGAACTGGGCATTCCCTCTCTCTCTCCTTGTTGTCTCTCCATTCCCTGTCTATATGAACTGGGCATTCCCTCTCTCTCTCCTTGTTGTCTCTCCATTCCCTGTCTATATGAACTGGGCACTCCCTCTCTCCTTGTTGTCTCTCCATTCCCTGTCTATATGAACTGGGCATTCCCTCTCTCCTTGTTGTCTCTCCATTCCCTGTCTATATGAACTGGGCATTCCCTCTCTCCTTGTTGTCTCTCCATTCCCTGTCTATATGAACTGGGCATTCCCTCTCTCTTTCCATGTTGTCTCTCTATTATCTATATCGTAGGCAGGCCCCTTTCTTTCCACGTCTCTCTATCTCTATCAGGATATCCCATGATAATGAACCAGACTATAATTATGTGGACAGCGGAAGGCTTGATCTACATTCCAAATATAACCCTATTCCCTATATATAGTGCACTACTTCAGACCAGAGCCCTATGGGACACTATTTCCTACATAATACACTACTTTAGACCAGAGCCCTATTCCCTATATAGTGCACTACTTTAGACCAGAGTCCATAGGAAATAGAGTGCCATTTGGGACGTGCACCCAGCTGATAAGGTGTTGATCAGGATGCAAATACACACTCTAGTTATCACCTGCATGCTGTCATGGTGCTGTGGCACACCTTTTTATCGCCATCCCCTCCCTCCCTCCCTCCCTCCCTCCCTCCCTCCCTCCCTCCCTCCCTCCCTCCCTCCCTCCCTCCCTCCCTCCCTCCCTCCCTCCCTCCCTCCCTCCCTCCCTCCCTCCCTCCCTCCCTCCCTCCCTCCCTCCCTCTCTATCGATGCATCTCAGGAGATCCATCGGAGCGAGGCGGGCATCTCCTCTTTCCTCCTTTTCCTCCTCTTTCCTCTCCTCTTTCCTCTCCTCTTTCCTCTCCTCTTTCCTCTCCTCTCCTCTTTCCTCTCCTCTTTCCTTTCCTCTTCCCTCCTCTTTCCTCTCTCCTCTCCTCTCCTCTTTCCTCTCCTCTTTCCTCTCCTCTCCTCTTTCCTCTCCTCTTTCCTCTCCTCTCCTCTTTCCTCTCCTCTTTCCTCTCCTCTTTCCTCTCCCCCCTCTTTCCTCTCCTCTTTCCTCTCCTCTTTCCTCTCCTCTCCTATTTCCTCTTCTCTTTCCTTCCCTCTTTCCTCCTCTTTCCTCTCCTCTTTCCTCTCCTCTCCTCTTTCCTCTCCTCTTTCCTTTCCTCTTTCCTCCTCTTTCCTCTCCTCTTTCCTCTCCTCTTTCCTCTCCTCTTTCCTCTCCTCTTCTCTTTCCTCTCCTCTTTCCTTTCCTCTTTTCCCCTCTTTCCTCTCCTCTTTCCTCTCCTCTTTCCTCTCCTCTTTCCTCTCCTCTTCTCTTTCCTCTCCTCTTTCCTTTCCTCTTTTCTCCTCTTTCCTCTCCTCTTTCCTCTCCTCTTTCCTCTCCTCTTTCCTTTCTCTCTCCAATCTCAGGAGATCCAACGGGACTGAGATGGTACCTGTACTATCCTCAATATATTTCACATCTCTCTCTCTCTCTCTTTCAATTCAATGCAATTACATCTTAGGGGCTTTATGGCATGGGGAACATATGTTAACATTGCAAAAGCAAGTGAAGTAGATAATTAACAAAAGTGAAGAAAACTATAAAAATTAACAGTAAACATTACACTCAAAAAAGTTCCAAAAGAATGAAGACATTACAAATGTCATTTTATGTAAATATACAGTGTTGTAACGATTTGCAAATAGTTCAAGTGCAAAAGAGAAAATAAATAAACATAAATATGGGTTGTATTTACAATGGTGTTTGTTCTTCACTGGTTGCCCTTTTCTGGTGGCAACAGGTCACAAATCTTGCTGCTGGTATGTCACACTGTGGTATTTCACCCAGTAGATTTGGGAGTTTATCAAAATCTGGTTTGTTTTCTAATTCTTTGTGGGTCTGTGTAATCTGAGGGAAATATGTCTCTCTAATATGGTCATACATTGGACAGGAGGTTAGGAAGTGCAGCTCAGTTTCCACCTCATTTTGTGGGCAGTGAGCACATAGCCTGTCTTCTCTTGAGAGCCATGTCTGCCTACGGCTGCCTTTCTCAATAGCAAGGCTATGCTCACTGAGTCTGTACATAGTCAAAGAGTTCCTTAATTTTGAGTCAGTCACAGTGGTCAGGTATTCTGCCACTGTGTACTCTCTGTTTAGGGCCAAAAAGCATTCTAGTTTGCTCTGTTTTTTGGTAAATTCATTCCAATGTGTCAAGTAATTATCTTTTTGTTTTCTAATGATTTACATGGGTCTAATTGTGTTGCTGTCCTGGGGCTCTGTGGGGTTTGTTTGTGTTTGTGAACAAAACGCCTCAAGTGTTGGTCAGGATGTATATACATTTTCGTTATCACAGTGTCAGTGTTGCAGTCGGTGGAACGACAAGAACTTACCAATGTACCAGAAATGCACGAGCAAAAAAAAAAAAACTCCAGTCGACACCAGGCTGGCCCAAGTGGGTGCTAATCACTTCCTGTCTGCTATTTGCATGTGTAATAAAATGTGAGAGCAGATAGCATAGGGCTACATCAATCACTGTGACGGCTCTAGGCAGCCCTGACCTTATCTATCCATATGCCTGTTACATTTAGGAATCAATTATTTCATCCCATGGAGAAAGGAGATTCCAGTATAACACCCGTCGTTAAAATAGACAGCTGGGCTGTCAGAGCAATGAAGCAATATCATGATGATATCTGACTGGATCATCTGAATGCCATTTTAAATTATCGCTGTCTGGGCTTAATGACAAGCTGGAATAGAGTTTCCATGTCATAAGGTCTACAGATTGGGCTGTGGGTGGACAGGGGGAAAAGAGGAGGAGAGGAGGAGAGGAGGAGAGGGAAAGACAGGGGTCGAGAAATGGAAAGAAAATAAGGGGAGAGGAGAGGAATGGAAGGGGAGGAGGGGAGAAAGGAGAGAGGAGAGGAAACAGAGGAGAGGAGAAGGGAGAAGAGAATTGGAAAGGGAGGAGAGGAGAAGGTGGAGAAGAGAGGAGACGGGAGGAGAGGAGAAGGGAGGAGAAGAGATGAGAAAGGGGTGAGGAGAAGGGGGAGAGGAGAGGAAAAGGGAGGAGAGGAGAAGGGGAGAGGAGAGGAGAGAAGAGGAGAGGAGAAGGGGGAGAGGAGAAGGGAGGAGAGGAGAAGGGAGGAGAAGGGAGAGGAGAAGGAGGGAGAAGAGAAGGGAGGAGAGGAGAAGGAAGAGAGGAGAGGAGAAGGGGGAGAGGAGAAGGGGAGAGGAGAAAGGGGAGAGGAGAGAAGGGGAGAGGAGAAGGGAGGAGATGAGAAGGGGAGAGGAGAGAAGGGAGAGGAGAGAGAGGAGGGAGAAGAGAAGGGAGGAGAGGAGAAGGGGGAGAGGAGAGGAGAAGGGGGAGAGGAGAAGGGGAGAGGAGAAAGGGGAGAGGAGAGAAGGGGAGAGGAGAAGGGAGGAGATGAGAAGGGGGAGAGGAGAGAAGGGAGAGGAGAGGGAGGAGAGGAGAGGAGAAGGGAGGAGAGGAGAAGGGGGAGAGGAGAGGAGAAGGGGGAGAGGAGAAGGGGAGAGGAGAAAAGGGAGAGGAGAGAAGGGGAGAGGAGAAGGGAGGAGATGAGAAGGGGGAGAGGAGAGAAGGGAGAGGAGAGGAGAAGGGAGGAGAGTAGAAAAGGGAGAGGAGAAGGGAGAGAGGAGAAGGGGGAGAGGAGAAGGGAGAGGAGAGGAGAAGGGAGGAGAGGAGAAGGGGGAGAGGAGAAGGGAGAGGAGAGGAGAACGGAGGATTGGAGAAGGGGGAGAGGAGAGGAGAAGGGGAGAGGAGAAGGGGAGAGGAGAGGAGAAGGGAGAGAGGAGAAGGGAAGGGGGAGAGGAGAAAGGGGAGAGGAGAAGGGAGAGAGGAGAGAAGGGAGAGGAGAGGAGAAGGGAGGAGAGGAGAAAGGGGAGAGGAGAAGGGGGAGAGGAGAGAAGGGAGAGGAGAAGGGAGGAGAGGAGAAGGGGGAGAGGAGAAGGGAGAGGAGAGGAGAAGGGAGGAGAGGAGAAGGGAGGAGAGGAGAAAGGGGAGAGGAGAAGGGGAGAGGAGAAGGGGGAGAGGAGAAGGGAGAGGAGAGGAGAAGGGAGGAGAGGAGAAGGGGGAGAGGAGAAGGGAGAGGAGAGGAGAAGGGGGAGAGGAGAAGGGAGAGAGGAGGAGGGAGGAGAGGAGAAAGGGGAGAGGAGAAGGGAGAGAGGAGAAGGGGGAGAGGAGAGGAGAAGGGGGAGGGGGAGGGGAGGGCAGTACCTCTCTCGTAGAAACAAATCCCCTACTTTTCCTCACCGTCTATTTTACTGGCACAGCAAAGAGGGTGTGTGTTGCAAAGAGATTATTACTGTGGGTATACTTGTGTGTATGTGTGTGTGTGATGTCTATGTGACGTGTGTGTAGTTGAGTGTGTGTGTGGGTTACATACTGTAGGTGTACATGTCACATATATCTGGTAACCGGAGAGAAGCTGCAGTCAGACAGCGTTTTATATCTCCTTCCTTCCTTCTGTCTTCTGTCTCTTCCTCCACATTCCTCTTTCCCTCCCCCTCCATCCTTCCCTCCCCTTCTTCTTCTCCTCTTCTCTACGCTATCTCTCCAATCTCAGGAGATCCATCGGGACTGAGATGGTACCCGTACTATCCGCAATGTATTTCACTCTCCTCTCCTGTCTCTTTACAATTGTTCTCCTTTCATATCTGTAACAAAGGAAATCCCATGGGATGTGAGTGAGGTGGATTAGGGGAGGGATGTGTAATCTACAGGACATGGAAGAGATGTGTAATCTACAGGCCAGGGGAGGGATGTGTAATCTACAGGCCAGGGGAGGGATGTGTAATCTACAGGCCAGGGGAGAGATGTGTAATCTACAGGCCAGGGGAGAGATGTGTAATCTACAGGGGAGAGATGTGTAATCTACAGGCCATGGAAGAGATATGTAATCTACAGGCCATGGAAGAGATGTGTAATCTACAGGCCAGGGGAGGGATGCGTAATCTACAGGCCAGGGGAGGGATGTGTAATCTACAGGCCAGGGGAGGGATGTGTAATCTACACGCCAGGGGAGAGATGTGTTTTATACAGGGGAGAGATGTGTAATCTACAGGCCAGGGGAGGGATGTGTAATCTACTGGCCAGGGGAGAGATGTGATATCTACAGGCCAGGGCAGAGATGTGTAATCTACAGGCCAGGGCAGAGATGTGATATCTACAGGCCAGGGAAGGGATGTGATATCTACAGGCCAGGGGAGAGATGGGTAATCTACAGGCCAGGGGAGGGATGTGTAATCTACAGGCCAGGGCAGGGATGTGTAATCTACAGGCCAGGGGAGAGATGTGTAATCTACAGGCCAGGGGAGAGATGTGTAATCTACAGGCCAGGGGAGAGATGTGATATCTACAGGCCAGGGGAGGGATGTGATATCTACAGGCCAGGGGAGAGATGTAATATCTACAGGCCAGAGGAGAGATGTGTAATCTACAGGGGAGAGATGTGTAATCTACAGGCCAGGGGAGGGATGTGTTTTATACAGGGGAGAGATGTGTAATCTACAGGCCAGGGGAGAGATGTGTAATCTACAGGCCAGGGGAGAGATGTGATATCTACAGGCCAGGGGTGGGATGTGATATCTACAGGCCAGGGGAGAGATGTAATATCTACAGGCCAGAGGAGAGATGTGTAATCTACAGGGGAGAGATGTGTAATCTACAGGCCAGGGGAGGGATGTGTAATCTACAGGCCAGGGGAGAGATGTGTTTTATACAGGGGAGAGATGTGTAATCTACAGGCCAGGGCAGGGATGTGTAATCTACAGGCCAGGGGAGAGATGTGTAATCTACAGGCCAGGGGAGAGATGTGATATCTACAGGCCAGGGGAGGGATGTGATATCTACAGGCCAGGGGAGAGATGTAATATCTACAGGCCAGAGGAGAGATGTGTAATCTACAGGGCAGAGATGTGTAATCTACAGGCCAGGGGAGGGATGTGTAATCTACAGGCCAGGGGAGAGATGTGTTTTATACAGGGGAGAGATGTGTAATCTACAGGCCAGGGGAGAGATGTGTAATCTACAGGCCAGGGGAGATATGTGTAATCTACAGGGGAGAGATGTGTAATCTACAGGCCAGGGGAGAGATCTGTAATCTACAGGCCAGGGGAGGGATGTGTAATCTACAGGTCAGGGGAGAGATGTGATATCTACAGGCCAGGGGAGAGATGTGTAATCTACAGGGGAGAGATGTGTAATCTACAGGGGAGAGATGTGTAATCTACAGGCCATGGAAGAGATGTGTAATCTACAGGCCAGGGGAGGGATGTGTAATCTACAGGCCAGGGCAGGGATGTGTAATCTACAGGCCAGGGGAGAGATGTGTTTTATACAGGGGAGAGATGTGTAATCTACAGGCCAGGGGAGGGATGTGTAATCTACAGGGGAGAGATGTGTAATCTACAGGCCAGGGGAGAGATGTGTAATCTACAGGCCAGGGAAGATATGTGTAATCTACAGGGGAGAGATGTGTAATCTACAGGCCAGGGGAGAGATGTGTAATCTACAGGCCAGGGGAGGGATGTGTAATCTACAGGCCAGGGGAGGGATGTGTAATCTACAGGCCAGGGGAGAGATGTGATATCTACAGGCCAGGGGAGAGATGTGTAATCTACAGGCCATGGGAGAGATGTGATATCTACAGGCGAGGGGAGAGATGTGTAATCTACAGGCGAGGGGAGAGATGTGATATCTACAGGCCAGGGGATAGATGGGTAATCTACAGGGGAGAGATGTGTAATCTACAGGGGAGAGATGTGTAATCTACAGGCCAGGGGAGAGATGTGTAATCTACAGGCCAGGGGAGAGATGTGTAATCTACAGGGGAGAGATGTGTAATCTACAGGGGAGAGATGTGTAATCTACAGGCCAGGGGAGAGATGTGTAATCTACAGGCCAGGGGAGAGATGTGTAATCTACAGGGGAGGGATGTGTATTCTACAGGCCAGGGGAGAGATGTGTAATATACAGGGGAGAGATGTGTAATCTACAGGCCAGGGGAGAGATGTGTAATCTACAGGCCAGGGGAGAGATGTGATATCTACAGGCCAGGGGAGAGATGTGTAATCTACAGGCCAGGGGAGAGATGTGATATCTACAGGCCAGGGGAGGGATGTGATATCTACAGGCCAGGGGAGAGATGTGATATCTACAGGCCAGGGGAGAAATGTGATATCTACAGGCCAGGGGAGAGATGTGATATCTACAGGGGAGGGATGTGATTTCTACAGGGGAGGGGAGGGATGTGATATCTACAGGGGAGTGGAGGGATGTGATATCTACAGGCCACGGGAGGGATGTGATATCTACAGGCCAGGGGAGGGATGTGATATCTACAGGGAAGGGGAGGGATGTGATATCTGCAGGCCAGGGGAGAAACCCCCTGCTGACGGTACATGAGTAGAAACCTCACTTCCTTCAGTGTTTTCAAACACTCGAGTCTCCATAACAACCTGTGGTGTAATCCCTGAGATTGATGGTGTGTGAGATATGTTAACTGAAAACGATACATTCCTGCTTTTTATCAGGACTAAAGGCTGTCTGGGAGAGAGAAGGGAAGGCCCCCATGTTCACTTTCTCTCTCCTTAGGATATACTGTGATGAGTCCCAAATGGTTCCCTATTCCATATGTAGTAAACTACTTAAGACCAGGGTTCTCATAGTGCCCTGTTTAAAAGTAGTGCACTATCTAGGGCATAGGGTGACATTTTGGGATATAGACTAGCTCTGCTAAGTGGGACAATATGGAGGTTTAGGAGCTGGGGTAAGTGGAAAAAGATGGGCTGAATTGGAAAAGGTGCAACATACACACACTGGAAAGGTCTCACTGTCACGTTAGACTGAAGGACTCTCTGAGCAGACTGGTGGAGAGGTTTAGAGGCTGGGGTAAGTGGAGAGGTTAAGGGGCTGGGATAAGTGGAGAGGTTAAGGGGCTGGGGTAAGTGCAGAGGTTTAGGGGCTGGGGTAAGTGGAAAAAGATGGGCTGAATTGGAAAAGGTGCAACATACACACACTGGATCGGTCTCACTGTCACGTTAGACTGAAGGACTCTCTGAGCAGACTCTGGTGGAGAGGTTTAGAGGCTGGGGTAAGTGGGGAGGTTAAGGGGCTGGGGTAAGTGGAGAGGTTTAGAGGCTGGGGTAAGTGGAGAGGTTTAGGGGTTGGGGTAAGTGGAGAGGTTTAGGGGCTGAGGTAAGTGGACAGGTTTAGAGGCTGGGGTAAGTGGAGAAGTTTAGGGGCTGGGGTAAGTGGAGAGGTTAAGGGGCTGGGGTAAGTGGAGAAGTTTAGGGTCTGGGGTAAATGGAGAGGTTTAGGGCCTGGGGTAAGTGGAGAGGTTTAGAGGCCGGGGTAGGTGGCGATGTTTAGGGGCTGGGAAAAGTGGGGGGGGGTTTAGGGGCTGGGGTAAGTGGAGAGGTTTAGGGTCTGGGGTAAGTGGAGAGGTTTAGGGGCTGGGGTAAGTGGAGAGGTTAGAGGCTGGGGTAAATGGAGAGGTTTAGGGGCTGGGGTAAGTGGGGAGTTTAGAGGCTGGGGTAAATGGAGAGGTTTTGTTGCTGGGGTAAGTGGAGAGGTTTAGAAGCTGGGGTAAGTGGAGAGGTTTAGGGGCTGAGGTAATTGGACAGGTTTAGAGGCTGGGGTAAGTGGAGAGGTTTAGAGCCTGGGGTAAGTGGAGAGGTTTAGAGCCTGGGGTAAGTGGAGAGGTTTAGAGGCTGGGGTAAGTGGAGAGGTTTAGAGGCAGGGGTAAGTGGAGAGGTTTAGGGGCTGGGGTAAGTGGAGAGGTTTAGGGGCTGGGGTAAGTGGGGGGGTTTAGAGGCTGGGGTAAATGGAGAGGTTTTGTCGCTGGGGTAAGTGGAGAGGTTTAGAAGCTGGGTTAAGTGGAGAGGTTTAGGGACTGAGGTAAGTGGGCAGGTTTAGAGGCTGGGGTAAGTGGACAGGTTTAGAGGATGGGGTAAGTGGAGAGGTTTAGGGGCTGAAGTAAGTGGAGAGGTTTAGAGGCCGGGGTAAGTGGAGAGGTTTAGGGGCTGGGGTAAGTGGAGAGGTTTAGGGGCTGGGGTAAGTGGAGAGGTTTAGGGGCTGGGGTAAGTGGAGAGGTTTAGGGGCTGGGGTACGTCGAGAGGTTTAGGGGCTGGGGTACGTCGAGAGGTTTAGGGGCTGGGGTACGTCGAGAGGTTTAGGGGCTGGGGTACGTCGAGAGGTTTAGGGGCTGGGGTAAGTCGAGAGGTTTAGGGGCTGGGGTAAGTGGAGAGGTTTAGGGGCTGGGGTAAGTGGAGAGGTTTAGGGGCTGGGGTAAGTGGAGAGGTTTAGGGGCTGGGGTACGTCGAGAGGTTTAGGGGCTGGGGTACGTCGAGAGGTTTAGGGGCTGGGGTACGTCGAGAGGTTTAGGGGCTGGGGTAAGTGGAGAGGTTTAGGGGCTGGGGTAAGTGGAGAGGTTTAGGGGCTGGGGTAAGTGGAGAGGTTTAGGGGCTGGGGTAAGTGGAGAGGTTTAGGGGCTGGGGTACGTCGAGAGGTTTAGGGGCTGGGGTACGTCGAGAGGTTTAGGGGCTGGGGTACGTCGAGAGGTTTAGGGGCTGGGGTTAGTCGAGAGGTTTAGGGGCTGGGGTAAGTGGAGAGGTTTAGGGGCTGGGGTAAGTGGAGAGGTTTAGGGGCTGGGGTAAGTGGAGAGGTTTAGGGGCTGGGGTACGTCGAGAGGTTTAGGGGCTGGGGTACGTCGAGAGGTTTAGGGGCTGGGGTACGTCGAGAGGTTTAGGGGCTGGGGTACGTCGAGAGGTTTAGGGGCTGGGGTAAGTGGAGAGGTTTAGGGGCTGGGGTAAGTGGAGAGGTTTAGGGGCTGGGGTAAGTGGAGAGGTTTAGGGGCTGGGGTACGTCGAGAGGTTTAGGGGCTGGGGTACGTCAAGAGGTTTAGGGGCTGGGGTACGTCGAGAGGTTTAGGGGCTGGGGTACGTCGAGAGGTTTAGGGGCTGGGGTAAGTGGAGAGGTTTAGGGGCTGGGGTAAGTGGAGAGGTTTAGGGGCTGGGGTACGTCGAGAGGTTTAGGGGCTGGGGTAAGTGGAGAGGTTTAGGGGCTGGGGTAAGTGGACAAAGATGCTATTACTTCTCTGCGTGTGTGCTCTGCTTTGGGGAGAAGTGTAATGAAAACAAAACTTCTTACAAAATTTGTGTAATGTTATTATGATGTTAGTTTAAAGACGGCACGTCACATAGCTTCCCTAAACAATCCTCCAATAGAAACAAGACCTGCTATCTGGTCTGAGTTTAGTCTTTATGGACTCAAGTAGACCAGTCTGGTCTGAGTTTAGTCTTTATGGACTCAAGTAGACCAGTCTGGTCTGAGTTTAGTCTTTATGGACTCAAGTAGACCATAGTCACACACTGGAATTCTGGTACGAACGGTGAATAGGCTTTAGTTGAGTTAACCTCAGGGTAATACCAGATGGCATTAGGTGAGTTAACCTCAGAGTAATACCAGATGGCATTAGGTGAGTTAACCTCAGGGTAATACCAGATGTCATTAGGTGAGTTAACCTCCGGGTAATACCAGATGGCATTAGGTGAGTTAACCTCAGAGTAATACCAGATGGCATTAGGTGAGTTAACCTCAGGGTAATACCAGATGTCATTAGGTGAGTTAACCTCAGGGTAATACCAGATGGCATTAGGTGAGTTAACCTCAGGGTAATACCAGATGGCATTAGGTGAGTTAACCTCAGGGTAATACCAGATGTCATTAGGTGAGTTAACCTCAGGGTAATACCAGATGGCATTAGGTGAGTTAACCTCAGAGTAATACCAGATGTCATTAGGTTTAGTTAACCTCAGAGTAATACCAGATGTCATTAGGTGAGTTAACCTCAGAGTAATACCAGATGGCATTAGGTGAGTTAACCTCAGAGTAATACCAGATGTCATTAGGTGAGTTAACCTCAGGGTAATACCAGATGTCATTAGGTGAGTTAACCTCAGAGTAATACCAGATGTAATTAGGTAAGTTAACCTCAGAGTAATACCAGATGTCATTAGGTGAGTTAACCTCAGGGTAATACCAGATGTCATGAGGGTAATACCAGATGTCATTAGGTGAGTTAACCTCAGGGTAATACCAGATGTCATTAGGTGAGTTAACCTCAGGGTAATACCAGATGGCATTAGGTGAGTTAACCTCAGAGTAATACCAGATGTAATTAGGTAAGTTAACCTCAGAGTAATACCAGATGTCATTAGGTGAGTTAACCTCAGGGTAATACCAGATGTCATGAGGTTAATACCAGATGTCATTAGGTGAGTTAACCTCATAGTAATACCAGATGTCATGTGGGTAATACCAGATGTCATTAGCTGAGATAACCTCAGAGTAATACATTTCCTATATAATAAACAGACATGTAGCGGAATAACAACGCATAAAATAACATATTCGGACGACTGATCGACGTTAGTAACGAGTTTCAACAAAATGTAAAAATGAGAATAATAGCAGAAAAGTGGTAGATATGCAAGCGATGTCGTAGTAGATGGTCAGACAGTCGGCCAGTCGGACAGTCAGACAGTTGGACAGAAATATTTACTTATTTTTTTACAACTAGTTATTCCACCTGAAACGACTTCCCACAACTCTCCCAATGACTTGCTCTACAGAGAGCTGTTCGCCTTTGTGGTGTGGAGCTGGCTGTGTGAGTGTGTGTGTGTTTGTGTGTGTGTGTGTGTGTGTGTGTGTGTGTATGTGTGAGTGTGTGTGTGTGTGTGTGTGTGTGTGTGTGTGTGTGTGTGTGTGTGTGTGTGTGTGTGTGTGTGTGTGTGTGTGTGTGTGTGTGTGTGTGTGTGTGTGTGTGTGTGTGTGTGTGTGTGTGTGTGTGAGTGTGTGTGTGTGTGTGTGTGTGTGTGTGTGTGTGTATGTGTGAGTGTGAGTGTGTGTGTGTGTGTGTGTGTGTGTGTATGTGTGAGTGTGAGTGTGTGTGTGTGTGTGTGTGTGTGTGTGTGTGTGTGTGTGTGTGTGTGTGTGTGTGTGTGTGTGTGTGTGTGTGTGTGTGTGTGTGTGAGAGAGATCTTCTCAGTGTGTTTCCTTTATGAGCTGCCATTCACATTTTAACAGTCAGTAAACAGCAGGCAGGTGCTGCGCTTCAACACATGATAAGGGCAAATCAGATAATATACAGTAGAAACTACTGCAGGGAGACAGTAA
Source organism: Oncorhynchus kisutch (assembly GCF_002021735.2). NCBI lineage: Eukaryota > Metazoa > Chordata > Actinopteri > Salmoniformes > Salmonidae > Oncorhynchus > Oncorhynchus kisutch. Next base: position 86,250,167 of record NC_034184.2, read on the forward strand.
AACTACTGCAGGGAGGACAGTAAAACTACTGCAGGGAGGACAGTAAAACTACTGCAGGGAGGACAGTAAAACTACTGCAGGGAGGACAGTAAAACTACTGCAGGGAGGACAGTAAAGCTACTGCAGGGAGGACAGTAAAACTACTGCAGGGAGACAGTAAAACTACTGCAGGGAGGGCGGTAAAATAGAACTGTAAAACTACTGCAGGGAGGACAGTAAAACTACTACAGGGAGATCAGTAAAACTACTACAGGGAGATCAGTAAAACTACTACAGGGAGATCAGTAAAACTACTACAGGGAGATCAGTAAAACTACTACAGGGAGATCAGTAAAACTACTACAGGGAGATCAGTAAAACTACTACAGGGAGATCAGTAAAACTACTACAGGGAGATCAGTAAAACTACTACAGGGAGATCAGTAAAACTACTACAGGGAGATCAGTAAAAACTACTACAGGGAGATCAGTAAAACTACTACAGGGAGATCAGTAAAACTACTACAGGGAGATCAGTAAAACTACTGCAGGGAGGATCAGTAAAACTACTGCAGGGAGGACAGTAAAACTACTGCAGGGAGACAGTAAAACTACTGCAGGGAGGACTAGTAAAACTACTGCAGGGAGGAC
>NC_034184.2:86255796-86298296 GCF_002021735.2 Oncorhynchus kisutch
CCTCTCCAATACACATCCAGACCCAGCTGCACTACTCTCCATACCCAGCTTGAGTACTCTCCCAACCCAGCTCCAGTATTCCTCCAGACCCAGCTACACTACTCTCCAGAACCAGCTCCACTACTCTCCAGACCCATCTCCACTACTCTCCAGACCCAGCTCCACTACTCTCCAGACCCATATCCACTACTCTCCAGACCCAGCTCCACTACTCTCCAGACCCATCTCCACTACTCTCCAGACCCAGCTCCACTACTCTCCAGACCCAGCTCCACTACGCTCCAGACCCAGCTCCACTACTCTCCAGACCCAGCTCCACTACTCTCCAGACCCAGATCCACTACTCTCCAGACCCAGCTCCACTACTCTCCAGACCCAGCTCCACTACTCTCCAGAACCAGCTCCACTTCTCTCCATGACCAGCTCCACTACTCTCCAGACCCAGCTCCACTACTCTCCAGACCCAGCTCCACTACTCTCCAGACCCATTTCCACTACTCTCCAGGCCCAGCTCTACAACTCTCCAGAACCAGCTCCACTACTCTCCAGACCCAGCTCCACTACTCTCCAGACCCAGCTCCACTACTCTCCAGACCCAGCTCCACTACTCTCCAGACCCAGCTCCACTACTCTCCAGACCCAGCTCCACTACGCTCCAGACCCATCTCCACTACTCTCCAGACCCAGCTCCACTACTCTCCAGACCCAGATCCACTACTCTCCAGACCCAGCTCCACTACTCTCCAGACCCAGCTCCATTACTCTCCAGACCCAGCTCCACTACTCTCCAGACCCAGCTCCACTACTCTCCAGACCCAGCTCCACTACTTTCCAGATCCAGCTCCACTTCTCTCCAGGCCCAGCTCCACTACTCTCCAGACCCAGCTCCACTACTCTCCAGACCCAGCTCCACTACTCTCCAGACCCATCTCCACTACTCTCCAGACCCAGCTCCACTACTCTCCAGACCCAGCTCCACTACTCTCCAGACCCAGCTCCACTACTCTCCAGACCCAGCTCCACTACTCTCCAGACCCAGCTCCACTACTCTCCAGACCCATCTCCACTACTCTCCAGACCCAGCTCCACTACTCTCCAGACCCAGCTCCACTACTCTCCAGACCCAGCTCAACTACTCTCCAGACCCAGCTCCACTACTCTCCAGACCCAGCTCCACTACTCTCCAGACCCAGCTCCACTACTTTCCAGACCCAGCTCCACTTCTCTCCAGGCCCAGGTCCACTACTCTCCAGACCCAGCTCCACTACTCTCCAGACCCAGCTCCACTACTCTCCATACCCAGCTCAACTACTCTCCAGACCCATCTCCACTACTCTCCAGACCCAGCTCCACTACTCTCCAGACCCAGCTCCACTACTCTCCAGACCCATCTCCACTTCTCTCCAGACCCAGCTCCACTACTTTCCAGACCCAGCTCCGCTTCTCTCCAGGCCCAGCTCCACTACTCTCCAGACCCAGCTCCATTACTCTCCAGACCCAGCTCGCCTACGCTCCAGACCCATCTCCACTACTCTCCAGACCCAGCTCCACTACTCTCCAGACCCAGATCCACTACTCTCCAGACCCAGCTCCAGTACTCTCCATTCCCAGCTCCACTACTCTCCAGACCCAGCTCCATTACTCTCCAGACCCAGCTCCACTACTCTCCAGGCTCAGCTCCACTACTCTCCAGACCAAGCTCCACTACTCTCCAGACCCATCTCCAATTCTCTCCAGACCCAGCTCCACTACTCTCCAGACCCAGCTCCACTACTCTCCAGACCCAGCTCCAATACACATCCAGACCGAGCTCCACTACTCTCCATACCCAGGTTGAGTACTCTCCAGACCCAGCTCCACTACTCTCCAGACCCAGCTCCACTACTCTCCAGACCCATCTCCACTACTCTCCAGACCCAGCTCCACTACTCTCCAGACCCAGCTCCACTACTCTCCAGACCCAGCTCCACTACTCTCCAGACCCAGCTCCACTACTTTCCAGACCCAGCTCCACTTCTCTCCAGGCCCAGGTCCACTACTCTCCAGACCCAGCTCCACTACTCTCCAGACCCATCTCCACTACTCTCCAGACCCAGCTCCACTACTCTCCAGACCCAGCTCCACTACTCTCCAGACCCATCTCCACTACTCTCCAGACCCAGCTCCACTACTCTCCAGACCCAGCTCCACTTCTCTCCAGCCCAGCTCCACTACTCTCCAGACCCAGCTCCACTACTCTCCAGACCCAGCTCCACTACTCTCCAGACCCAGCTCCACTACTCTCCAGACCCAGCTCCACTTCTCTCCATGCCCAGCTCCACTACTCTCCAGACCCAGCTCCACTACTCTCCAGACCCAGCTCCACTACTCTCCAGACCCATTTCCACTACTCTCCAGGCCCAGCTCTACAACTCTCCAGAACCAGCTCCACTACTCTCCAGACCCAGCTCCACTACTCTCCAGACCCAGCTCCACTACTCTCCAGACCCAGCTCCACTACTCTCCAGACCCAGCTCCACTACTCTCCAGACCCATCTCCACTACTCTCCAGACCCAGCTCCACTACTCTCCAGACCCAGATCCACTACTCTCCAGACCCAGCTCCACTACTCTCCAGACCCAGCTCCACTACTCTCCAGAACCAGCTCCACTACTCTCCAGACCAGCTCCACTACTCTCCAGACCCAGCTCCACTACTCTCCAGACCCAGCTCCACTACTCTCCAGACCCATTCCACTACTCTCCAGACCCAGCTCCAACTCTCCAGACCCAGCTCCACTACTCTCCAGACCCAGCTCCACTACTCTCCAGACCCAGCTCCACTACTCTCCAGACCCAGCTCCACTACTCTCCAGACCCAGCTCCACTACTCTCCAGACCCAGCTCCACTACGCTCCGCTCCAGACCCATCTCCACTACTCTCCAGACCCAGCTCCACTACTCTCCAGACCCAGCTCCACTACTCTCCAGACCCAGCTCCACTACTCTCCAGACCCAGCTCCACTACTCTCCAGACCCAGCTCCACTACTCTCCAGACCCAGCTCCACTACTCTCCAGACCCAGCTCCACTACTCTCCAGACCCAGCTCCACTACTCTCCAGACCCAGCTCCACTACTCTCCAGACCCAGCTCCACTACTCTCCAGACCCAGCTCCACTACTCTCCAGACCCATCTCCACTACTCTCCAGACCCAGCTCCACTACTCTCCAGACCCAGCTCCACTACTCTCCAGACCCAGCTCCACTACTCTCCAGACCCAGCTCCACTACTCTCCAGACCCAGCTCCACTACTCTCCAGACCCATCTCCACTACTCTCCAGACCCAGCTCCACTACTCTCCAGACCCAGCTCCACTACTCTCCAGACCCAGCTCCACTACTCTCCAGACCCATCTCCACTACTCTCCAGACCCAGCTCCACTACTCTCCAGACCCAGCCACTACTCTCCAGACCCAGCTCCACTACTCTCCAGACCCAGCTCCACTACTCTCCAGACCCAGCTCCACTACTCTCCAGACCCAGCTCCACTACTCTCCAGACCCAGCTCCACTACTCTCCAGACCCAGCTCCACTTCTCTCCAGGCCCAGCTCCACTACTCTCCAGACCCAGCTCCACTACTCTCCAGACCCAGCTCCACTACTCTCCAGACCCATCTCCACTACTCTCCAGACCCAGCTCCACTACTCTCCAGACCCAGCTCCACTACTCTCCAGACCCAGCTCCACTACTCTCCAGACCCAGCTCCACTACTCTCCAGACCCAGCTCCACTACTCTCCAGACCCAGCTCCACTACTCTCCAGACCCAGCTCCACTACTCTCCAGACCCAGCTCCACTACTCTCCAGACCCAGCTCCACTACTCTCCAGACCCAGCTCCACTACTCTCCAGACCCAGCTCCACTACTCTCCAGACCCAGCTCCACTACTCTCCAGACCCAGCTCCACTTCTCTCCAGACCCAGCTCCACTACTCTCCAGACCCAGCTCCACTACTCTCCAGACCCAGCTCCACTACTCTCCAGACCCAGCTCCACTACTCTCCAGACCCAGCTCCACTACTCTCCAGACCCAGCTCCACTACTCTCCAGACCCAGCTCCACTACTCTCCAGACCCAGCTCCACTACTCTCCAGACCCAGCTCCACTACTCTCCAGACCCAGCTCCACTACTCTCCAGACCCAGCTCCACTACTCTCCAGACCCAGCTCCACTACTCTCCAGACCCAGCTCCACTACTCTCCAGACCCAGCTCCACTACTCTCCAGACCCAGCTCCACTACTCTCCAGACCCAGCTCCACTACTCTCCAGACCCAGCTCCACTACTCTCCAGACCCAGCTCCACTACTCTCCAGACCCAGCTCCATTACTCTCCAGACCCAGCTCCACTACTCTCCAGACCCAGCTCCACTACTCTCCAGACCCAGCTCCACTACTTTCCAGACCCAGCTCCACTACTCTCCAGACCCAGCTCCACTACTCTCCAGACCCAGCTCCACTACTCTCCAGACCCAGCTCCACTACTCTCCAGACCCAGCTCCACTACTCTCCAGACCCAGCTCCACTACTCTCCAGACCCAGCTCCACTACTCTCCAGACCCAGCTCCACTACTCTCCAGACCCAGCTCCACTACTCTCCAGACCCAGCTCCACTACTCTCCAGACCCAGCTCCACTACTCTCCAGACCCAGCTCCACTACTCTCCAGACCCAGCTCCACTACTCTCCAGACCCAGCTCCACTACTCTCCAGACCCAGCTCCACTACTCTCCAGACCCAGCTCCACTACTCTCCAGACCCAGCTCCACTACTTCCAGACCCAGCTCCACTCTCTCCAGACCCAGCTCCACTACTCTCCAGACCCAGCTCCACTACTCTCCAGACCCAGCTCCACTACTCTCCAGACCCAGCTCCACTACTCTCCAGACCCATCTCCACTACTCTCCAGACCCAGCTCCACTACTCTCCAGACCCAGCTCCACTACTCTCCAGACCCATCTCCACTACTCTCCAGACCCAGCTCCACTACTCTCCAGACCCAGCTCCACTTCTCTCCAGACCCAGCTCCACTACTCTCCAGACCCAGCTCCATTACTCTCCAGACCCAGCTCCTACTCTCCAGACCCAGCTCCACTACTCTCCAGACCCAGCTCCACTACTCTCCAGACCCAGCTCCACTACTCTCCAGACCCAGCTCCACTACTCTCCAGACCCAGCTCCACTACTCTCCAGACCCAGCTCCACTACTCTCCAGACCCAGCTCCACTACTCTCCAGACCCAGCTCCACTACTCTCCAGACCCAGCTCCACTACTCTCCAGACCCATCTCCAATTCTCTCCAGACCCAGCTCCACTACTCTCCAGACCCAGCTCCACTACTCTCCAGACCCAGCTCCAATACTCATCCAGACCGAGCTCCACTACTCTCCAGACCCAGGTCCAGTACTCTCCAGACCCAGCTCCACTACTCTCCAGACCCAGCTCCACTACTCTCCAGACCCAGCTCCACTACTCTCCAGACCCAGCTCCACTACTCTCCAGACCCAGCTCCACTACTCTCCAGACCCAGCTCCACTACTCTCCAGACCCAGCTCCACTACTCTCCAGACCCAGCTCCACTACTCTCCAGGCCCAGCTCCACTACTCTCCAGACCCAGCTCCACTACTCTCCAGACCCATCTCCACTACTCTCCAGACCCAGCTCCACTACTCTCCAGACCCAGCTCCACTACTCTCCAGACCCATCTCCACTACTCTCCAGACCCAGCTCCACTACTTTCCAGACCCAGCTCCACTACTCTCCAGACCCAGCTCCACTACTCTCCAGACCCAGCTCCACTACTCTCCAGACCCAGCTCCACTACTCTCCAGACCCAGCTCCACTACTCTCCAGACCCAGCTCCACTACTCTCCAACCCAGCTCCACTACTCTCCAGACCCAGCTCCACTACTCTCCAGACCCAGCTCCACTACTCTCCAGACCCAGCTCCACTACTCTCCAGACCCAGCTCCACTACTCTCCAGACCCAGCTCCACTACTCTCCAGACCCAGCTCCACTACTCTCCAGACCCAGCTCCACTACTCTCCAGACCCAGCTCCACTACTCTCCAGACCCAGCTCCACTACTCTCCAGACCCATCTCCACTACTCTCCAGACCCAGCTCCACTACTCTCCAGACCCAGCTCCACTACTCTCCAGACCCAGCTCCACTACTCTCCAGACCCAGCTCCACTACTCTCCAGACCCAGCTCCACTTCTCTCCAGTACCAGCTCCACTACTCTCCAGACCCAGCTCCACTACTCTCCAGACCCAGCTCCACTACTCTCCAGACCCATTTCCACTACTCTCCAGACCCAGCTCCACAACTCTCCAGACCCAGCTCCACTACTCTCCAGACCCAGCTCCACTACTCTCCAGACCCAGCTCCACTACTCTCCAGACCCAGCTCCACTACTCTCCAGACCCAGCTCCACTACTCTCCAGACCCAGCTCACTACTCCTCCAGACCCAGCTCCACTACTCTCCAGACCCAGCTCCACTACTCTCCAGACCCAGCTCCACTACTCTCCAGACCCAGCTCCACTACTCTCCAGACCCAGCTCCACTACTCTCCAGACCCAGCTCCACTACTCTCCAGACCCAGCTCCACTACTCTCCAGACCCAGCTCCACTACTTTCCAGACCCAGCTCCACTACTCTCCAGACCCAGCTCCACTACTCTCCAGACCCAGCTCCACTACTCTCCAGACCCAGCTCCACTACTCTCCAGACCCAGCTCCACTACTCTCCAGACCCAGCTCCACTACTCTCCAGACCCAGCTCCACTACTCTCCAGTACCAGCTCCACTACTCTCCAGACCCAGCTCCACTACTCTCCAGACCCAGCTCCACTACTCTCCAGACCCAGCTCCACTACTCTCCAGACCCAGCTCCACTACTCTCCAGACCCAGCTCCACTACTCTCCAGACCCAGCTCCACTACTCTCCAGACCCAGCTCCACTACTCTCCAGACCCAGCTCCACTACTCTCCAGACCCAGCTCCACTACTCCAGACCCAGCTCCACTACTCTCCAGACCCAGCTCCACTACTCTCCAGACCCAGCTCCACTACTCTCCAGACCCAGCTCCACTACTCTCCAGACCCAGCTCCACTACTCTCCAGACCCAGCTCCACTACTCTCCAGACCCAGCTCCACTACTCTCCAGACCCAGCTCCACTACTCTCCAGACCCATCTCCACTACTCTCCAGACCCAGCTCCACTACTCTCCAGACCCAGCTCCACTACTCTCCAGGCCCAGCTCCACTACTCTCCAGACCCAGCTCCACTACTCTCCAGACCCAGCTCACTACTCTCCAGACCCATCTCCACTACTCTCCAGACCCAGCTCCACTACTCTCCAGACCCAGATCCACTACTCTCCAGACCCAGCTCCACTACTCTCCAGACCCAGCTCCACTACTCTCCAGACCCAGCTCCACTACTCTCCAGACCCAGCTCCACTACTCTCCAGACCCAGCTCCACTACTCTCCAGACCCAGCTCCACTACTCTCCAGACCCATCTCCAATTCTCCAGACCCAGCTCCACTACTCTCCAGACCCAGCTCCACTACTCTCCAGACCCAGCTCCACTACTCTCCAGACCCAGCTCCACTACTCTCCAGACCCAGCTCCACTACTCTCCAGACCCAGCTCCACTACTCTCCAGACCCAGCTCCACTACTCTCCAGACCCATCTCCACTACTCTCCAGACCCAGCTCCACTACTCTCCAGACCCAGCTCCACTACTCTCCAGACCCAGCTCCACTACTCTCCAGACCCAGCTCCACTACTCTCCAGACCCAGCTCCACTACTCTCCAGACCCAGCTCCACTACTCTCCAGACCCAGCTCCACTACTCTCCAGACCCAGCTCCACTACTCTCCAGACCCAGCTCCACTACTCTCCAGACCCAGCTCCACTACTCTCCAGACCCAGCTCCACTACTCTCCAGACCCAGCTCCACTACTCTCCAGACCCAGCTCCACTACTCTCCAGACCCAGCTCCACTACTCTCCAGACCCAGCTCCACTACTCTCCAGACCCAGCTCCACTACTCTCCAGACCCATCTCCACTACTCTCCAGACCCAGCTCCACTACTCTCCAGACCCAGCTCCACTACTCTCCAGACCCAGCTCCACTACTCTCCAGACCCAGCTCCACTACTCTCCAGACCCAGCTCCACTACTCTCCAGACCCAGCTCCACTACTCTCCAGACCCAGCTCCACTACTCTCCAGACCCAGCTCCACTACTCTCCAGACCCAGCTCCACTACTCTCCAGACCCAGCTCCACTACTCTCCAGACCCAGCTCCACTACTCTCCAGACCCATCTCCACTACTCTCCAGACCCAGCTCCACTACTCTCCAGTACCAGCTCCACTACTCTCCAGACCCAGCTCCACTACTCTCCAGACCCAGCTCCACTACTTCCCAGACCCAGCTCCACTTCTCTCCAGACCCAGCTCCACTACTCTCCAGACCCAGCTCCACTACTCTCCAGACCCAGCTCCACTACTCTCCAGACCCAGCTCCACTACTCTCCAGACCCAGCTCCACTACTCTCCAGACCCAGCTCCACTACTCTCCAGACCCAGCTCCACTACTCTCCAGACCCAGCTCCACTACTCTCCAGACCCATCTCCAATTCTCTCCAGACCCAGCTCCACTACTCTCCAGACCCAGCTCCACTACTCTCCAGACCCAGCTCCACTACTCTCCAGACCCAGCTCCACTACTCTCCATACCCAGCTCCACTACTCTCCAGACCCAGCTCCACTACTCTCCAGACCCAGCTCCACTACTCTCCAGACCCAGCTCCACTACTCCAGACCCATCTCCACTACTCTCCAGACCCAGCTCCACTACTCTCCAGACCCAGCTCCACTACTCTCCAGACCCAGCTCCACTACTCTCCAGACCCAGCTCCACTACTCTCCAGACCCAGCTCCACTACTCTCCAGACCCAGCTCCACTACTCTCCAGACCCAGCTCAATACTCTCCAGACCCAGCTCCACTACTCTCCAGACCCATCTCCACTACTCTCCAGACCCAGCTCCACTACTCTCCAGACCCAGCTCCACTACTCTCCAGACCCAGCTCCACTACTCTCCAGACCCATCTCCACTACTCTCCAGACCCAGCTCCACTACTCTCCAGACCCAGCTCCACTACTCTCCAGACCCATCTCCACTACTCTCCAGACCCAGCTCCACTACTCTCCAGACCCAGCTCCACTTCTCTCCAGACCCAGCTCCACTACTCTCCAGACCCAGCTCCACTACTCTCCAGACCCAGCTCCCTACTCTCCAGACCCATCTCCACTACTCTCCAGACCCAGCTCCACTACTCTCCAGACCCAGATCCACTACTCTCCAGACCCAGCTCCACTACTCTCCAGACCCAGCTCCACTACTCTCCAGACCCAGCTCCATTACTCTCCAGACCCAGCTCCACTACTCTCCAGACCAGCTCCACTACTCTCCAGACCCAGCTCCACTACTCTCCAGACCCATCCAATTCTCTCCAGACCCAGCTCCACTACTCTCCAGACCCAGCTCCACTACTCTCCAGACCCAGCTCCACTACTCTCCAGACCGAGCTCCACTACTCTCCAGACCCAGCTCAGTACTCTCCAGACCCAGCTCCACTACTCTCCAGACCCAGCTCCACTACTCTCCAGACCCATCTCCACTACTCTCCAGACCCAGCTCCACTACTCTCCAGACCCAGCTCCACTACTCTCCAGACCCAGCTCCACTACTCTCCAGACCCAGCTCCACTACTTTCCAGACCCAGCTCCACTTCTCTCCAGGCCCAGCTCCACTACTCTCCAGACCCAGCTCCACTACTCTCCAGACCCATCTCCACTACTCTCCAGACCCAGCTCCACTACTCTCCAGACCCAGCTCCACTACTCTCCAGACCCAGCTCCACTACTCTCCAGACCCAGCTCCACTACTCTCCAGACCCAGCTCCACTTCTCTCCAGGCCCAGCTCCACTACTCTCCAGACCCAGCTCCATTACTCTCCAGACCCAGCTCCACTACTCTCCAGACCCATCTCCACTACTCTCCAGACCCAGCTCCACTACTCTCCAGACCCAGATCCACTACTCTCCAGACCCAGCTCCACTACTCTCCAGACCCAGCTCCACTACTCTCCAGACCCAGCTCCACTACTCTCCAGACCCAGCTCCACTACTCTCCAGACCCAGCTCCACTACTCTCCAGACCCAGCTCCACTACTCTCCAGACCCAGCTCCACTACTCTCCAGACCCAGCTCCACTACTCTCCAGTACCAGCTCCACTACTCTCCAGACCCAGCTCCACTACTCTCCAGACCCAGCTCCACTACTCTCCAGACCCAGCTCCACTACTCTCCAGACCCAGCTCCACTACTCTCCAGACCCAGCTCCACTACTCTCCAGACCCAGCTCCACTACTCTCCAGACCCATCTCCACTACTCTCCAGACCCAGCTCCACTACTCTCCAGACCCAGCTCCACTACTCTCCAGACCCAGCTCCACTACTCTCCAGACCCAGCTCCACTACTCTCCAGACCCAGCTCCATTACTCTCCAGACCCAGCTCCACTACTCTCCAGACCCAGCTCCACTACTCTCCAGACCCAGCTCCACTACTCTCCAGACCCATCTCCACTACTCTCCAGACCCAGCTCCACTACTCTCCAGACCCAGCTCCACTACTCTCCAGACCCAGCTCCACTACTCTCCAGACCCAGCTCCACTACTCTCCAGACCCAGCTCCACTACTCTCCAGACCCATCTCCACTACTCTCCAGACCCAGCTCCACTACTCTCCAGACCCAGATCCACTACTCTCCAGACCCAGCTCCACTACTCTCCAGACCCAGCTCCACTACTCTCCAGACCCAGCTCCATTACTCTCCAGACCCAGCTCCACTACTCTCCAGACCCAGCTCCACTACTCTCCAGACCCAGCTCCACTACTCTCCAGACCCATCTCCACTACTCTCCAGACCCAGCTCCACTACTCTCCAGTACCAGATCCACTACTCTCCAGACCCAGCTCCACTACTCTCCAGACCCAGCTCCACTACTTCCAGACCCAGCTCCACTTCTCTCCAGGCCCAGCTCCACTACTCTCCAGACCCAGCTCCACTACTCTCCAGACCCAGCTCCACTACTCTCCAGACCTATCTCCACTACTCTCCAGACCCAGCTCCACTACTCTCCAGACCCAGATCCACTACTCTCCAGACCCAGCTCCAGTACTCTCAGACCCAGCTCCACTACTCTCCAGACCCAGCTCCACTACTCTCCAGACCCAGCTCCAGTACTCTCCAGACCCAGCTCCACTACTCTCCAGACCCAGCTCCATTACTCTCCAGACCCAGCTCCACTACTCTCCAGACCCAGCTCCACTACTCTCCAGACCCAGCTCCACTACTTCCCAGACCCAGCTCCACTTCTCTCCAGACCCAGCTCCACTACTCTCCAGACCCAGCTCCACTACTCTCCAGACCCAGCTCCACTACTCTCCAGACCCAGCTCCACAACTCTCCAGACCCAGCTCCACTACTCTCCAGACCCAGCTCCACTACTCTCCAGACCCAGCTCCACTACTCTAAAGACTCAGCTCCACTACTCTCCAGACCCAGCTCCACTACTCTCCAGACCCATCTCCACTACTCCAGACCCAGCTCCACTACTCTCCATACCCAGCTCCACTACTCTCCAGACCCATCTCCACTACTCTCCAGACCAAGCTCCACTACTCTCCAGACCCATCTCCAATTCTCTCCAGACCCAGCTCCACTACTCCAGACCCAGCTCCAACTCTCCAGACCCAGCTCCATACACAGCTCCAATACACATCCAGACCGAGCTCCACTACTCTCCATACCCAGGTTGAGTACTCTCCAGACCCAGCTCCACTACTCTCCAGACCCAGCTCCACTACTCTCCAGACCCAGCTCCACTACTCTCCAGACCCATCTCCACTACTCTCCAGACCCAGCTCCACTACTCTCCAGACCCAGATCCACTACTCTCCAGACCCAGCTCCAGTACTCTCCAGACCCAGCTCCACTACTCTCCAGACCCAGCTCCATTACTCTCCAGACCCAGCTCCACTACTCTCCAGACTCAGCTCCAATTCTCTCCAGACCCAGCTCCACTACTCTCCAGACCCATCTCCACTACTCTCCAGACCCAGCTCCACTACTCTCCAGTACCAGATCCACTACTCTCCAGACCCAGCTCCACTACTCTCCAGACCCAGCTCCACTACTCTCCAGACCCAGCTCCACTACTCTCCAGACCCATTTCCACTACTCTCCAGGCCCAGCTCTACAACTCTCCAGACCCAGCTCCACTACTCTCCAGACCCAGCTCCACTACTCTCCAGACCCAGCTCCACTACTCTCCAGACCCAGCTCCACTACTCTCCAGACCCAGCTCCACTACTCTCCAGACCCAGCTCCACTACGCTCCAGACCCAGCTCCACTACTCTCCAGACCCAGCTCCACTACTCTCCAGACCCAGATCCACTACTCTCCAGACCCAGCTCCACTACTCTCCAGACCCAGCTCCATTACTCTCCAGACCCAGCTCCACTACTCTCCAGACCCAGCTCCACTACTCTCCAGACCCAGCTCCAATACTTTCCAGATCCCAGCTCCACTACTCTCCAGGCCCAGCTCCACTACTCTCCAGACCCAGCTCCACTACTCTCCAGACCCAGCTCCACTACTCTCCAGACCCATCTCCACTACTCTCCAGACCCAGCTCCACTACTCTCCAGACCCAGCTCCACTACTCTCCAGACCCAGCTCCACTACTCTCCAGACCCAGCTCCACTACTCTCCAGACCCAGCTCCACTACTCTCCAGACCCATCTCCACTACTCTCCAGACCCAGCTCCACTACTCTCCAGACCCAGCTCCACTACTCTCCAGACCCAGCTCCACTACTCTCCAGACCCAGCTCCACTACTCTCTCCAGACCCAGCTCCACTACTTTCCAGACCCAGCTCCACTTCTCTCCAGACCCAGGTCCACTACTCTCCAGACCCAGCTCCACTACTCTCCAGACCCAGCTCCACTACTCTCCATACCCAGCTCCACTACTCTCCAGACCCATCTCCACTACTCTCCTGCCCAGCTCCACTACTCCCAGACCCAGCTCCACTACTCTCCAGACCCATCTCCACTACTCTCCAGACCCAGCTCCACTACTTCCAGACCCAGCTCACTCTCTCCAGGCCCAGCTCCACTACTCTCCAGACCCAGCTCCACTACTCTCCAGACCCAGCTCCACTACCTCCAGACCCATCTCCACTACTCTCAGCCACCCAGCTCCACTACTCTCCAGACCCAGATCCACTACTCTCCAGACCCAGCTCCAGTACTCTCAGATCCCAGCTCCACTACTCTCCAGACCCAGCTCCATTACTCTCCAGACCCAGCTCACTACTCTCCAGGCTCAGCTCCACTACTCTCCAGACCAAGCTCCACTACTCTCCAGACCCATCTCCAATCTCTCCAGACCAGCTCCACTACTCTCCAGACCCAGCTCCACTACTCTCCAGACCAGCTCCAATACACATCCAGACCGAGCTCCATACTCTCATACCAGGTTGAGTACTCTCCAGACCCAGCTCCACTACTCTCCAGACCCAGCTCCACTACTCTCCAGACCCATCTCCACTCTCCCAGACCAGCTCCACTACTCTCCAGACCCAGCTCCCCTACTCTCCAGACCCAGCTCCACTACTCTCCAGACCCAGCTCCACCACTCTCCAGACCCAGCTCCACTACTTCCAGACCCAGCTCCACTTCTCTTCAGGCCCAGCTCCACTACTCTCCAGTCCCCAGACTATACTCCAGATCCAGATCTCCAACTACTCTCCAGACCCAGCTCCAGTACTCTCCAGACCCAGCTCCCACGCACTCTCCAGACTCAGCTCCATTACTCTCCAGACCCAGCTCCACTACTCTCCAGACTCAGCTCCACTACTCTCCAGACCCAGCTCCACTACTCTCCATACCCAGCTTGAGTACTCTCCAGACCAAGCTCCACTACTCTCCAGACCCAGCTCCACTACTCTCCAGACCCATCTCCTCTACTCTCCAGACCAGCTACATACTCTCCAGACTCAGCTCCACTACTCTCCATACCCAGCTCCACTACTCTCCATACCCAGCTGAGTACTCTCCAGACCCAGCTCCACTACTCTCCAGACCCAGCTCCACTACTCTCCAGACCCAGCTCCACTACTCTCCAGACCCAGCTCCACTACTCTCCAGACCCAGCTCCACTACTCTCCAGACCCAGCTCCACTACTCTCCAGACCCAGCTCCATTACTCTCCAGACCCAGCTCCACTACTCTCCAGACCCAGCTCCACTACTCTCCAGACCCAGCTCCACTACTTTCCAGACCCAGCTCCACTCTCTCCAGACCCAGCTCCACTACTCTCCAGACCCAGCCCACTACTCTCCAGACCCATCTTCCACTACTCTCCAGACCCAGCTCCACACTCTCCAGACCCAGCTCCACTACTCTCCAGACCCAGCTCCATACTCTCCAGGCCCAGCTCCACTACTCCAGACCCAGCTCCACTACTCTCCAAACCCAGCTCCACTCCTCTCCATAACACAGCCAGACCCAGCTCCACTACTTTCCATAACACAGCCAGACCCAGCTCCACTCTCTCTATAAACACAGCCAGACCCAGCTCCACTCCTCTCCATACACACAACCCAGACCCAGCTCCACTCCTCTCCAATACACATCAGACCCAGCTCCACTACTCTCCATACCCAGCTTGAGTACTCTCCAGACCCAGCTCCACTACTCTCCAGACCCAGCTCACTACTCTCCAGACCCAGCTCCACCACTCTCCAGAACCAGCTCCACTACTTTCCAGACCCAGCTCCACTACTCTCACCCAGCTCCACTACTCTCCAGACCCAGCTCCTCTACTCTCCAGACCCAGCTCATACTCCAGACCAGCTCCACTCTCTCCAGGCCCAGCTCCACTACTCTCCAGACCCAGCTCCACTACTCTCCAGACCCAGCTCCACTACTCTCCAGACCCAGCTCCACTACGCTCCAGAACCCATCTCCACTACTCTCCAGACCCAGCTCCACTACTCTCCAGTCCCAGCTCCACTACTCGCATAACACCAGCACCAGGCCCAGCTCCACTATTCCATAACACAGCCAGACCAGCTCCACTCCTCTCTATAACACAGCCAGACCCAGCTCCACTCCTCTCCATAACACAACCTTACCCATCTCCACTACTCTCCAGACCCATCTCCACTACTCTCCAGACCCATCTCCACTACTCTCCAGACCCATCTCCACTACTCTCCAGACCCAGCTCCACTACTCTCCAGACCCAGCTCCACTACTCTCCAGACCCAGCTCCACTACTCTCCAGACCCAGCTCCACTACTCTCCAGACCAGCTCCACTACTCTCCAGACCCAGCTCCACTACTCTCCAGACCCAGCTCCACTCTCCAGACCCAGCTCACACTCTCCAGACCCATCTCCACTACTCTCCAGACCCATCTCCACTACTCTCCAGACCCAGCTCCACTACCCTCCAGACCCATCTCCACTACTCTCCAGACCCAGCTCCACTACTCTCCAGACCCAGCTCCACTACTCTCCAGTCCCAGCTCCACTACTCTCCAGACCCAGCTCCACTACTTTCCAGACCCAGCTCCACTACGCTCCAGACCCATCTCCACTACTCTCCAGACCCCAGCTCCACTACTCTCCAGACCCAGATCCAACTACTCTCAGACCCAGCTCCAGTACTCTCCAGACCCAGCTCCACTACTCTCCAGACCCAGCTCCATTACTCTCCAGACCCAGCTCCACTACTCTCCAGACCCAGCTCCACTACTCTCCAGACCCATCTCCACTACTCTCCAGACCCAGCTCCACTACGCTCCAGACCAGCTCCACTACTCTCCAGACCAGCTCCACTACTCTCCAGACCCAGCTCCACTTCTCTCCAGGCCCAGCTCCACTACTCTCCAGACCAGCTCCACTACTCTCCATACAATGCCAGACCCAGCTCCACTCTCTCCAGACCCTGCTCCACTCCTCTCCATAATGCCAGCCAGACCCAGCTCCACTCCTCTCCATAACATAGCCAGACCAAGCTCCACTTCTCTCCATGAAACAGCCATATCCAGCTTCACAACCTTCCATAACACAGCCAGATCCAGCTCCACTACTCTCCATAACACAGCCAGACCCAGCTCCACAACTTTCCATAACACAGCCAGACCCAGCTCCACTCCTCTCCAATACACAGCCGAACCCAGCTCCACTACTTTCCATAACACAGCCAGACCCAGCTCCACTACTCTCCATACCCAGCTTGAGTACTCTCCAGACCCAGCTCCACTACTCTCCAGACCCAGCTCCACTACTCTCCAGACCCAGCTCCACCACTCTCCAGACCCAGCTCCACTACTTTCCAGACCCAGCTCCACTTCTCTTCAGGCCCAGCTCCACTACTCTCCAGACCCAGCTCCACTACTCTCCAGATCCAGATCCACTACTCTCCAGACCCAGCTCCAGTACTCTCCAGACCCAGCTCCACGACTCTCCAGACTCAGCTCCATTACTCTCCAGGCCCAGCTCCACTACTCTCCAGACTCAGCTCCACTTCTCTCCAGACCCTGCTCCACTCTCTCCATAATGCAGCCAGACCCAGCTCCACTCCTCTCCATAACATAGCCAGACCAAGCTCAACTTCTCTCCATGAAACAGCCATATCCAGCTTCACAACCTTCCATAACACAGCCAGATCCAGCTCCACTACTCTCCATAACACAGCCAGACCCAGCTCCACAACTTTCCATAACACAGCCAGACCCAGCTCCACTCCTCGCCAATACACAGCCGAACCCAGCTCCACTACTTCCATAAACACAGCCAGACCAGCTCCACTACTCTCCATACCCAGCTTGAGTACTCTCCAGACCCAGCTCCACTACTCTCCAGACCCAGCTCACTACTCTCCAGACCCAGCTCCACCACTCTCCAGGACCCAGCTCCACTACTTTCCAGACCCCAGCTCCACTTCTCTTCAGGCCCAGCTCCACTACTCTCCAGACCCAGCTCCACTACTCTCCAGATCCAGATCCACTACTCTCCAGACCCAGCTCCATTACTCTCCAGACCCAGCTCCACGACTCTCCAGACTCAGCTCCATTACTCTCCAGGCCCAGCTCCACTACTCTCCAGACTCAGCTCCACTACTCTCCAGACCCAGCTCCACTACTCTCCATACCCAGCTTGAGTACTCTCCAGACCCAGCTCCACTACTCTCCAGACCCAGCTCCACTACTCTCCAGACCCAAGCTCAACTACTCTCCAGACACCCAACTCCACTACTCTCCAGACCCAGCTCCACTACTCTCCAGACCCAGCTCACTACTCTCCAGACCCATCTCCACTACTCTCCAGACCCATCTCCACTACTCTCCGACCCAGCTCCACTACTCTCCAGACCCAGCTCAACTACTCTCCATACCCAGCTCCACTACTCTCCAGACCCAGCTCCACTACTCTCCAGACCCAGCTCCACTACTCTCCAGACCCAGCTCCACTACTCTCCAGACCCAGCTCCACTACTCTCCAGACCCATCTCCACTACTCTCCAGACCCAGCTCCACTACTCTCCAGACCCAGCTCCACTACTCTCCAGACCCAGCCTCAACTACTCTCCAGACCCAGCTCCACTACTCTCCAGACCCAGCTCCACTACTCTCCAGACCCAGCTCCACTTCTCTCCAGGCCCAGCTCCACTACTCTCCAGACCCAGCTCCACTACTCTCCATAACAATGCCAGACCCAGCTCCACTTCTCTCCAGACCCTGCTCCACTCCTCTCCATAATGCAGCCAGACCCAGCTCCACTCCTCTCCATAACATAGCCAGACCAAGCTCCACTTCTCTCCATGAAACAGCCATATCCAGCTTCACAACCTTCCATAACACAGCCAGATCCAGCTCCACTACTCTCCATAACACAGCCAGACCCAGCTCCACAACTTTCCATAACACAGCCAGACCCGCTCCACTCCTCTCCAATACACAGCCGAACCCAGCTCCACTACTTTCCATAACACAGCCAGACCCAGCTCCACTACTCTCCATACCCAGCTTGAGTACTCTCCAGACCCAGCTCCACTACTCTCCAGACCCAGCTCCACTACTCTCCAGACCCAGCTCCACCACTCTCCAGACCCAGCTCCACTACTTTCCAGACCCAGCTCCACTTCTCTTCAGGCCCAGCTCCACTACTCTCCAGACCCAGCTCCACTACTCTCCAGATCCAGATCCACTACTCTCCAGACCCAGCTCCAGTACTCTCCAGACCCAGCTCCACGACTCTCCAGACTCAGCTCCATTACTCTCCAGGCCCAGCTCCACTACTCTCCAGACTCAGCTCCACTACTCTCCAGACCCAGCTCACTACTCTCCATACCCAGCTTGAGTACTCTCCAGACCCAGCTCCACTACTCTCCAGACCCAGCTCCACTACTCTCCAGACCCGCTCAACTACTCTCCAGACCCAACTCCACTACTCTCCAGACCCAGCTCCACTACTCTCCAGACCCAGCTCCACTACTCTCCAGACCCATCTC
This sequence comes from Oncorhynchus kisutch, assembly GCF_002021735.2. Classification (NCBI taxonomy): domain Eukaryota; kingdom Metazoa; phylum Chordata; class Actinopteri; order Salmoniformes; family Salmonidae; genus Oncorhynchus; species Oncorhynchus kisutch. The sequence continues at coordinate 86,274,509 of NC_034184.2, forward strand.
CACTACTCTCCAGACCCATCTCCACTACTCTCCAGACCCAGCTCCACTACTCTCCAGACCCAGCTCAACTACTCTCCATACCCATCTCCACTACTCTCCAGACCCAGCTCCACTACTCTCCAGACCCAGCTCCACTACTCTCCAGACCCAGCTCCACTACTCTCCAGACCCAGCTCCACTACTCTCCAGACCCATCTCCACTACTCTCCAGACCCAGCTCCACTACTCTCCAGACCCAGCTCACTACTCTCCAGACCCAGCTCAACTACTCTCCAGACCCAACTCCACCTACTCTCCAGACCCAGCTCCACTACTCTCCAGACCCAGCTCCACTACTCTCCAGACCCAGCTCAACTACTCTCCAGACCCAGCTCCACTACTCTCCAGACCCAGCTCCACTCCTCTCTATAACACATCCAGACCCAGCTCCACTCCTGTCTATAACACAGCCAGACCCAGCTCCACTCCTCTCCATAACACAACCAGACCCAGCTCCACTCCTCTCCAGTACACATCGAGACCCAGCTCCACTACTCTCCATACCCAGCTTGAGTACTCTCCAGACCCAGCTCCACTACTCTCCAGACCCAGCTCCACTACCCTCCAGACCCAGCTCCACTACTCTCCTGACCCAGCTCCACTACTCTCCAGACCCAGCTCCACTACTTTCCAGACCCAGCTCCACTTCTCTCCAGGCCCAGCTCCACTACTCTCCAGACCCAGCTCCACTACTCTCCAGACCCAGCTCCACTACTCTCCAGACCCAGCTCAACTACTCTCCAGACCCAGCTCCACTACTCTCCAGGCCCATCTCCACTACACTCCAGACCCAACTCCACTACTCTCCAGACCCATCTCCACTACTCTCCAGACCCAGCTCCACTACCACTACTCTCCAGACCCAGCTCCACTACTCTCCAGACCCAGCTCCACTACTTTCCAGACCCAGCTCCACTACGCTCCAGACCCATCTCCACTACTCTCCAGACCCAGCTCCACTACTCTCCAGACCCAGATCCACTACTCTCCAGACCCAGCTCCACTACTCTCCAGACCCAGCTCCACTACTCTCCAGACCCAGCTCCACTTCTCTCCAGACCCTGCTCCACTCCTCTCCATAACACAGCCAGATCCAGCTCCACTCCTCTCCAATACACAGCCAAACCCAGCTCCACAACTTTTCATAACACAGCCAGACCCAGCTCCACTCCTCTCCATAACACAGCCAGACCCAGCTCCCAAACTTTCCATAACACAGCCAGACCCAGCTCCATAGCTCTCCATAACACAGCCAGACCCAGCTCCACTACTTTCCATAACACAGCCAGACCCAGCTCCACTCCTCTCCATAACACAGCCAGACCCAGCTCCCTCCTCTCCATAACACAACCAGAACCAGCTCCACTCCTCTCCAATACACATCCAGACTCAGCTCCACTACTCTCCAGACCCAGCTTGAGTACTCTCCCAACCCAGCTCCAGTACTCTCCAGACCCAGCTCCACTACTCTCCAGACCAGGCTCCACTACTCTCCAGACCCATCTCCACTACTCACCAGACCCATCTCCACTACTCTCCAGACCCATCTCCACTACTCTCCAGACCCAGCTCCACTACTCTCCAGACCCAGCTCCACTACGCTCCAGACCCAGCTCCACTACTCTCCAGACCAAGCTCCACTACTCTCCAGACCCAGCTCCACTTCTCTCCAGGCCCAGCTCCACTACTCTTCCAGACCCAGCTCCATTTCTCCCCAGACCCATCTCCACTACTCTCCAGACCCAGCTTCAATACTCTCCAGACCCAGCTCCACTCCTCCCCATAACATACCCAGCTCCACTACTCTCCAGACCCAGCTCCACTACTCTCCAGACCCAGCTCCACTACTCTCCAGACCCAGCTCCACTACTCTCCAGACCCCAGCTCCACTACTCTCCAGACCCAGCTCCACTACTCTCCAGGCCCAGCTCCACTACTCTCCAGACCCAGCTCCACTACTCTACAGACCCAGCTCCACTACTCTCCAGACCCAGCTCCACTACTCTCCAGACCCATCTCCCACTACTCTCCAGACCCAGCTCCACTACTCTCCAGACCCAGCTCCACTACTCTCCAGACCCAGCTCCACTACTCTCCAGACCCAGCTCCACTACTCTCCAGACCCAGCTCCACTACTCTCCAGACCCAGCTCCACTACTCTCCAGACCCAGCTCCACTACTTTCCAGACCCAGCTCCACTTCTCTCCAGACCCAGCTCCACTACTCTCCAGACCCAGCTCCACTACTCTCCAGACCCAGCTCCACTACGCTCCAGACCCATCTCCACTACTCTCCAGACCCAGCTCCACTACTCTCCAGACCCAGCTCCAGTACTCTCCTGACCTAGCTCCACTACTCTCCAGACCTAGCTCCACTACTCTCCAGACCCAGCTCCACTACTCTCCAGACCCATCTCCACTTCTCTCCATACCCAGCTCCACTACTCTCAAGACCCAGCTCCACTATGCTCCAGACCCAGCTCCACTACTCTCCAGACCCAGCTCCACTACTCTCCAGACCCAGCTCCAGTACTCTCCAGACCCAGCTCCACTACGCTCCAGACCCATCTCCACTACTCTCCAGACCCAGCTCCACTACTCTCCAGACCCAGCTCCACTACTCTCGAGACCCAGCTCCAGTACTCTCCAGACCTAGCTCCACTACTCTCCACACCTAGCTCCACTACTCTCCAGACCAGGCTCCACTACTCTCCAGACCCATCTCCACTACTCCCCAGACCCATCTCCACGACTCTCCAGACCCATCTCCACTACTCTCCAGACCCAGCTCCACTACTCTCCAGACCCAGCTCCACTACTCTCCAGACCCAGCTCCACTACGCTCCAGACCCAGCTCCACTACTCTCCAGACCAAGCTCCACTACTCTCCAGACCCAGCTCCACTTCTCTCCAGGCCCAGCTCCACTACTCTTCCAGACCCAGCTCCATTTCTCCCCAGACCCATCTCCACTACTCTCGAGACCCAGCTCCACTACTCTCCAGACCCATCTCCACTACTCTCCTCTCCCAGACCCAGCTCCACTACTCTCCAGACCAGCTCCACTACTCTCCAGACCCAGCTCCACTACTCTCCAGACCCAGCTCCAGTACTCTCCAGACCCAGCTCCACTACTCTCCATACCCAGCTCCACTACTCTCCAGACCCAGCTCCACTACTCTCCAGGCCCAGCTCCACTACTCTCCAGACCCAGCTCCACTACTCTACAGACCCAGCTCCACTACTCTCCAGACCCAGCTCCACTACTCTCCAGACCCATCTCCACTACTCTCCAGACCCAGCTCCACTACTCTCCAGACCCAGCTCCACTACTCTCCAGACCCAGCTCCACTACTCTCCAGACCCAGCTCCACTACTCTCCAGACCCAGCTCCACTACTTTCCAGACCCAGCTCCACTTCTCTCCAGGCCCAGCTCCACTACTCTCCAGACCCAGCTCCACTACTCTCCAGACCCAGCTCCACTACGCTCCAGACCCATCTCCACTACTCTCCAGACCCAGCTCCACTACTCTCCAGACCCAGCTCCAGTACTCTCCAGACCTAGCTCCACTACTCTCCAGACCTAGCTCCACTACTCTCCAGACCCAGCTCCACTACTCTCCAGACCCATCTCCACTTCTCTCCACACCCAGCTCCACTACTCTCCAGACCCAGCTCCAGTACTCTCCAGACCTAGCTCCACTACTCTCCACACCTAGCTCCACCACTCTCCAGACCCAGCTCCACTACTCTCCAGACCCATCTCCACTTCTCTCCCTACCCAGCTCCACTACTTTCCATAACACAGCCAGACCCAGCTCCACTCCTCTCTATAACACAGCCAGACCCAGCTCCACTCCTCTCCATAACACAACCAGACCCAGCTCCACTCCTCTCCAATACACATCCAGACCCAGCTCCACTACTCTCCAAACCCAGCTTGAGTACTCTCCAGACCCAGCTCCACTACTCTCCAGACCCATCTCCACTACTCTCCAGACCCAGCTCCACTACTCTCCAGACCCAGCTCCACTACTCTCCAGACCCAGCTCCACTACTCTCCAGACCCAACTCCACTACTCTCCAGACCCAGCTCCACTTCTCTCCAGGCCCAGCTCCACTACTCTCCAGACCCAGCTCCACTACTCTACAGACCCAGCTCCACTACTCTCCAGACCCAGCTCCACTACTCTCCAGACCCAGCTCCACTACTCTCCAGACCCAGCTCCACTACTCTCCAGACCCAGCTCCACTACTTTCCAGACCCAACTCCACTTCTCTCCATGCCCAGCTCCACTACTCTCCAGACCCAGCTCCACTACTCTCCAGACCCAGCTCCACTACGCTCCAGACCCATCTCCACTACTCTCCAGACCCAGCTCCACTACTCTCCAGACCCAGATCCACTACTCTCCAGACCCAGCTCCAGTACTCTCCAGACCCAGCTCCACTACTCTCCAGACCCAGCTCCACTACTCTCCAGACCCAGCTCCAGTACTCTCCAGACCCAGCTCCACTACGCTCCAGACCCATCTCCACTACTCTCCAGACCCAGCTCCACTACTCTCCAGACCCAGCTCCAGTACTCTCCAGACCGAGCTCCACTACTCTCCACACCTAGCTCCACTACTCTCCAGACCCAGCTCCACTACTCTCCAGACCCATCTCCACTTCTCTCCATTCCCAGCTCCACTACTTTCCATAACACAGCCAGACCCAGCTCCACTCCTCTCTATAACACAGCCAGACCCAGCTCCACTCCTCTCCATAACACAACCAGACCCAGCTCCACTCCTCTCCAATACACATCCAGACCCAGCTCCACTACTCTCCATACCCAGCTTGAGTACTCTCCGGACCCAGCTCCACTACTCTCCAGACCCATCTCCACTACTCTCCAGACCCAGCTCCACTACTCTCCAGACCCAGCTCCACTACTCTCCAGACCCAGCTCCACTACTCTCCAGACCCAACTCCACTACTCTCCAGACCCAGCTCCACTTCTCTCCAGGCCCAGCTCCACTACTCTCCAGACCCAGCTCCACTACTCTACAGACTCAGCTCCACTACTCTCCAGACCCAGCTCCACTACTCTCCAGACCCATCTCCACTACTCTCCAGACCCAGCTCCACTACTCTCCAGACCCAACTCCACTACTCTCCAGACCCAGCTCCACTTCTCTCCAGGCCCAGCTCCACTACTCTCCAGACCCAGCTCCACTACTCTACAAACTCAGCTCCACTACTCTCCAGACCCAGCTCCACTACTCTCCAGACCCATCTCCACTACTCTCCAGACCCAGCTCCACTACTCTCCAGACCCAGCTCCACTACTCTCCAGACCCAGCTCCAGTACTCTCCAGACCCAGCTCCAGTACGCTCCAGACCCAGCTCCACTACTCTCCAGACCCAGCTCCACTACTCTCCAGACCCAGCTCCACTACTCTCCAGACTCAGCTCCACTACTCTCCATACCCAGCTCCACTACTCTCCAGACCCAGCTCCACTACTCTCCAGACCAAGCTCCACTACTCTCCAGACCCAGCTCCACTTCTCACCAGACCCAGCTCCACTTCTCTCCAGACCCATCTCCACTACTCTCCAGACCCAGCTCCACTACTCTCCAGACCCAGCTCCACTACTCTCCAGACCCAGCTCCACTTCTCTCCAGACCCAGCTCCAATACTCTCCAGACCCAGCTCCACTACTCTCCAGACCCAGCTCCACTACTCTCCAGACCCATCTCCACTACTCTCCAGACCCAGCTCCACTACTCTCCAGACCCAGCTCCACTTCTCACCAGACCCAGCTCCACTACACTCCAGACCCAGCTCCACTACTCTCCAGACCCAGCTCCACTACTCTCCAGACCCAGCTCCACTACGCTCCAGACCCATCTCCACTACTCTCCAGACCCAGCTCCACTACTCTCCAGACCCAGATCCACTACTCTCCAGACCCAGCTCCAGTACTCTCCAGACCCAGCTCCACTACTCTCCAGACCCAGCTCCACTACTCTCCAGACCCAGCTCCACTACTCTCCAGACTCAGCTCCACTACTCTCCATACCCAGCTCCACTACTCTCCAGACCCAGCTCCACTACTTTCCAGACCCAGCTCCACTACGCTCCAGACCCAGCTCCACTACTCTCCAGACCAATCTCCACTACTCTCCAGACCCAGCTCCACTACTCTCCAGACCCAGCTCCACTACGCTCCAGACCCATCTCCACTACTCTCCAGACCCATCTCCACTACTCTCCAGACCAAGCTCCACTACTCTCCAGACCCAGCTCCACTTCTCACCAGACCCAGCTCCACTTCTCTCCAGACCCATCTCCACTACTCTCCAGACCCAGCTCCACTACTCTCCAGACCCAGCTCCACTACTCTCCAGACCCAGCTCCACTTCTCTCCAGACCCAGCTCCACTACTCTCCAGACCCAGCTCCACTACTCTCCAGACCCAGCTCCACTTCTCTCCAGACCCATCTCCACTACTCTCCAGACCCAGCTCCACTACTCTCCAGACCCAGCTCCACTTCTCACCAGACCCAGCTCCACTACACTCCAGACCCATCTCCACTACTCTCCAGACCCAGCTCCACTACTCTCCAGACTCAGCTCCACTACTCTCCATACCCAGCTCCACTACTCTCCAGACCCAGCTCCACTACTTTCCAGACCCAGCTCCACTACGCTCCAGACCCAGCTCCACTACTCTCCAGACCAATCTCCACTACTCTCCAGACCCAGCTCCACTACTCTCCAGACCCAGCTCCACTACGCTCCAGACACATCTCCACTACTCTCCAGACCCATCTCCACTACTCTCCAGACCAAGCTCCACTACTCTCCAGACCCAGCTCCACTTCTCACCAGACCCAGCTCCACTTCTCTCCAGACCCATCTCCACTACTCTCCAGACCCAGCTCCACTACTCTCCAGACCCAGCTCCACTACTCTCCAGACCCAGCTCCACTTCTCTCCAGACCCAGCTCCACTACTCTCCAGACCCAGCTCCACTACTCTCCAGACCCAGCTCCACTACTCTCCAGACCCATCTCCACTACTCTCCAGACCCAGCTCCACTACTCTCCAGACCCAGCTCCACTTCTCACCAGACCCAGCTCCACTACACTCCAGACCCAGCTCCACTACTCTCCAGACCCAGCTCCACTACTCTCCAGACCCAGCTCCACTACGCTCCAGACCCATCTCCACTACTCTCCAGACCCAGCTCCACTACTCTCCAGACCCAGATCCACTACTCTCCAGACCCAGCTCCAGTACTCTCCAGACCCAGCTCCACTACTCTCCAGACCCAGCTCCACTACTCTCCAGACCCAGCTCCACTACTCTCCAGACTCAGCTCCACTACTCTCCAGACCCAGCTCCACTACTCTCCAGACCAATCTCCACTACTCTCCAGACCCAGCTCCACTACTCTCCAGACCCAGCTCCACTACGCTCCAGACCCATCTCCACTACTCTCCAGACCCATCTCCACTACTCTCCAGACCAAGCTCCACTACTCTCCAGACCCAGCTCCACTTCTCACCAGACCCAGCTCCACTTCTCTCCAGACCCATCTCCACTACTCTCCAGACCCAGCTCCACTACTCTCCAGACCCAGCTCCACTACTCTCCAGACCCAGCTCCACTTCTCACCAGACCCAGCTCCACTACACTCCAGACCCAGCTCCACTACTCTCCAGACCCAGCTCCACTACTCTCCAGACCCAGCTCCACTACGCTCCAGACCCATCTCCACTACTCTCCAGACCCAGCTCCACTACTCTCCAGACCCAGATCCACTACTCTCCAGACCCAGCTCCAGTACTCTCCATACCCAGCTCCACTACTCTCCAGACCCAGCTCCACTACTCTCCAGACCCAGCTCCACTACTCTCCAGACTCAGCTCCACTACTCTCCAGACCCAGCTCCACTACTCTCCAGACCAATCTCCACTACTCTCCAGACCCAGCTCCACTACTCTCCAGACCCAGCTCCACTACGCTCCAGACCCATCTCCACTACTCTCCAGACCCATCTCCACTACTCTCCAGACCAAGCTCCACTACTCTCCAGACCCAGCTCCACTTCTCACCAGACCCAGCTCCACTTCTCTCCAGACCCATCTCCACTACTCTCCAGACCCAGCTCCACTACTCTCCAGACCCAGCTCCACTACTCTCCAGACCCAGCTCCACTTCTCTCCAGACCCAGCTCCACTACTCTCCAGACCCAGCTCCACTACTCTCCAGACCCAGCTCCACTACTCTCCAGACCCATCTCCACTACTCTCCAGACCCAGCTCCACTACTCTCCAGACCCAGCTCCACTTCTCACCAGACCCAGCTCCACTACTCTCCAGACCAATCTCCACTACTCTCCAGACCCAGCTCCACTACTCTCCAGACCCAGCTCCACTACGCTCCAGACCCATCTCCACTACTCTCCAGACCCATCTCCACTACTCTCCAGACCAAGCTCCACTACTCTCCAGACCCAGCTCCACTTCTCACCAGACCCAGCTCCACTTCTCTCCAGACCCATCTCCACTACTCTCCAGACCCAGCTCCACTACTCTCCAGACCCAGCTCCACTACTCTCCAGACCCAGCTCCACTTCTCACCAGACCCAGCTCCACTACACTCCAGACCCAGCTCCACTACTCTCCAGACCCAGCTCCACTACTCTCCAGACCCAGCTCCACTACGCTCCAGACCCATCTCCACTACTCTCCAGACCCAGCTCCACTACTCTCCAGACCCAGATCCACTACTCTCCAGACCCAGCTCCAGTACTCTCCATACCCAGCTCCACTACTCTCCAGACCCAGCTCCACTACTCTCCAGACCCAGCTCCACTACTCTCCAGACTCAGCTCCACTACTCTCCAGACCCAGCTCCACTACTCTCCAGACCAATCTCCACTACTCTCCAGACCCAGCTCCACTACTCTCCAGACCCAGCTCCACTACGCTCCAGACCCATCTCCACTACTCTCCAGACCCATCTCCACTACTCTCCAGACCAAGCTCCACTACTCTCCAGACCCAGCTCCACTTCTCACCAGACCCAGCTCCACTTCTCTCCAGACCCATCTCCACTACTCTCCAGACCCAGCTCCACTACTCTCCAGACCCAGCTCCACTACTCTCCAGACCCAGCTCCACTTCTCTCCAGACCCAGCTCCACTACTCTCCAGACCCAGCTCCACTACTCTCCAGACCCAGCTCCACTACTCTCCAGACCCATCTCCACTACTCTCCAGACCCAGCTCCACTACTCTCCAGACCCAGCTCCACTTCTCACCAGACCCAGCTCCACTACACTCCAGACCCATCTCCACTACTCTCCAGACCCAGCTCCACTTCTCACCAGACCCAGCTCCACTTCTCTCCAGACCCATCTCCACTACTCTCCAGACCCAGCTCCACTTCTCTCCAGACCCATCTCCACTACTCTCCAGACCCATCTCCACTACTCTCCAGACCCAGCTCCACTACTCTCCAGACCCAGCTCCACTACTCTCCAGACCCAGCTCCACTACTCTCCAGACCCAGCTCCACTACTCTCCAGACCCAGCTCCACTACTCTCCAGACCCATCTCCACTACTCTCCAGACCCAACTCCACTACTCTCCAGACCCAGCTCCACTACTCTCCAGGCTCAGCTCCACTACTCTCCAGACCCAGCTCCACTACTCTCCCTACCCAGCTCCACTACTCTCCATACCCAGCTCCACTACTCTCCAGACCCAGCTCCACTTCTCACCAGACCCAGCTCCACCACTGCTAGTAGTAAAGGGCATGAGAATGAGTGTAGGCAAGGGAGTGAGTGAAAACATGTATGATTAAATGATGTGGTTGCAATCTGTAAAGACTTACGTTTTTGGTAATGAAACACCAGGTCTCCCCTTCATCTGTGGGCTCTGGTTTTGAAGAAAAACATGCACATGTACCATATGCCAATGTCTTTCTGAGAGGCCCAGTTTAACACGCATTGAAAGAGTCTAATGTCTTGTGTTATTATGGGTCTGGCATGGAGACCTGAGTGAAAGCATGTTCCTTTGGAGGAAGTTGTCCTCTGATTTTTACTGTGGCAAATGAAGTCATCTGAGTATGAGGAGGGGTTTCATCAACTAGAGGGGAAGGGGTTTCATCAACTAGAGGGGAGGGGTTTCATCAACTAGAGGGAGGGGTTTCATCAACTAGAGGGGGGGGTTTCATCAACTAGAGGGGAGGGGTTTCATCAACTAGAGGGAGGGGTTTCATCAACTAGAGGGGAGGGGTTTCATCAACTAGAGGGAGGGGTTTCATCAACTAGAGGGAAGGGTTTAATCAACTAGAGGGGAAGGGGTTTCATCAACTAGAGGGAGGGGTTTCATCAACTAGAGTGTAGGGGTTTCATCAACTAGAGTGTAGGGGTTTCATCAACTAGAGGGAGGGGTTTCATCAACTAGAGGGGAGGGGTTTCATCAACTAGAGGGAGGGGTTTCATCAACTAGAGGGAGGGGTTTCATCAACTAGAGTGTAGGGGTTTCATCAACTAGAGGGAGGGGTTTCATCAACTAGAGGGGAGGGGTTTCGTCAACTAGAGGGAGGGGTTTCATCCACTAGAGGGGAGGGGTTTCATCAACTAGAGTGGAGGGGTTTCATGAACTAGAGGGGAGGGGTTTCATCAACTAGAGGGGAGGGGTTTTGTCAACTAGAGGGAGGGGTTTCATCAACTAGAGGGGAATGGTTTCATCAACTTGAGGGGAGGGGTTTCATCAACTAGAGGGAGGGGTTTCATCAACTAGAGGGGAGGGGTTTCATCAACTAGAGTGGAGGGGTTTCATGAACTAGAGGGGAGGGGTTTCATCAACTAGAGGGGAGGGGTTTTGTCAACTAGAGGGAGGGGTTTAATCAACTAGAGGGGAATGGTTTCATCAACTTGAGGGGAGGGGTTTCATCAACTTGAGGGGACGGGTTTCATCAACTAGAGGGAGGGGTTTCATCAACTAGAGGGAAGGTGTATCGTCAACTAGAGGGAGGGGTTTCATCAACTAGAGGGAGGGGTTTCATCAACTAGAGGGAGGGGTTTCATCAACTAGAGTGGAGGGGATTCATCAACTAGAGGGAGGGGTTTCATCAACTAGAGGGAGGGGTTTCATCAACTAGAGTGGAGGGGTTTCATCAACTAGAGGGGAGGGGTTTTATCAACTAGAGGGAGGGGTTTCATCAACTAGAGGGAGGGGTTTCATCAACTAGAGTGGAGGGGTTTCATCAACTAGAGGGGAGGGGTTTCGTCAACTAGAGGGAGGGGTTTCATCAACTAGAGGGAGGGGTTTCATCAACTAGAGGGAGGGGTTTCATCAACTAGAGTGGAGGGGATTCATCAACTAGAGGGGGGGTTTCATCAACAAGAGGGGGGGGGTTTTATCAACAAGAGGGGAAGGGGTTTCATCAACTAGAGGGGAGGGGTTTCATCAACTAGAGGGAGGGGTTTCATCAACTAGAGGGGAGGGGTTTCATCAACTAGAGGGAGGGGTTTCATCAACTAGAGGGGAGGGGTTTCATCAACTAGAGGGGAGGGGTTCCATCATCTAGAGGGGAGGGGTTTCATCAACTAGAGGGAGGGGTTTCATAAACTAGTGGGGAGGCGTTTCATCAACTAGAGGGGAGGGGTTTCATCAACAAGAGGGGGGGGTTTTATCAACAAGAGGGGAAGGGTTTTCATCAACTAGAGGGGAGGGGTTTCATCAACTAGAGGGAGGGGTTTCATCAACTAGAGGGGAGGGGTTTCATCAACTAGAGGGAGGGGTTCCATCATCTAGAGGGGAGGGGTTTCATCAACTAGAGGGAGGGGTTTCATAAACTAGTGGGGAGGCGTTTCATCAACTAGAGGGGAGGGGTTTCATCAACTAGAGGGAGGGGTTTCAACATGAGAGAGTGGTTTCATCTACTAGAGGGGAGGGGTTTCATCAACTAGAGGGGAGGGGTTTCATCAACTAGAGGGGAGGGGTTTCATCAACTAGAGGGGAGGGGTTTCATCAACTAGAGGGTAAGGGGTTTCATCAACTAGAGGGGAGGGGTTTCATCAACTAGAGGGGAGGGGTTTCATCAACTAGTGGGGAGGGGTTTCATCAACTAGAGGGTAAGGGGTTTCATCAACTAGAGGGGAGGGGTTTCATCAACTAGAGGGAGGGGTTTCATCAACTAGAGGGGAGGGGTTCCATCATCTAGAGGGGAGGGGTTTCATCAACTAGAGGGAGGGGTTTCATCAACTAGAGGGGAGGGGTTTCATCAACTAGAGGGGAGGGGTTCCATCATCTAGAGGGGAGGGGTTTCATCAACTAGAGGGAGGGGTTTCATCAACTAGAGGGGAGGGGTTTCATCAACTAGAGGGGTGTCTCTCCCTAGTAATACCAGCCTGTCTGACCATGTGTGCAAAAACCAAATGGCATTCTATGACCTATGTAGCATTTTCATTTTAATCAGATCCCTGTAAGTTTGGGATGCAACCCAATGTCTGTGTAAGAGCAGACCCAGGATCAGTGTAATGGACTTAGACTGTTGCCTGTGTCCGTGAATGAGAAACCACATGACTGATCTTAAATCAGTTCACAACTTTGAAAGCCCTCTGAGCTATACATTTCCTGTGTGTGTGTGTGTGTGTGTGTGTGTGTGTGTGTGTGTGTGTGTGTGTGTGTGTGTGTGTGTGTGTGTGTGTGTGTGTGTGTGTGTGTGTGTGTGTGTGTGTGTGTGAGAGAGAGAGAGAGAGAGAGAGAGAGAGAGAGAGAGAGAGAGAGCTAGTTTAGTGGATGGTGGTCTAGGGAGCTGTGGAAGAGGAGACAGCCAGGACAGCTTTACACAGAACCACTAAACCACAGTGTTAAAAACCTGGATCCTCCTTTAGACCCATAAAGGGGAATATTCATTACAGCCTCCGTTTCTCTCATTGGAACAACAAATAAGGACATTGTGTTTTTTCACTCCTTTATAACCTTGGCTATATCCCAAATGGCAACCTATTCCCTAAGGGCTCTGGTTGAAAGTAGTGTACTACATAGGGAATAGGGTGCCATAGGGCTCTGGTCTAAAGTAGTGTACTATATAGGGAATAGGGTTCCATAGGGCTCTGGTCTAAAGTAGTGTACTATATAGAGAATAGGGTGCCAAAGGGCTCTGGTCTAAAGTAGTGCACTATATAGAGAATGGGGTGCCAAAGGGCTCTGGTCTAAAGTAGTGCACTATATAGGGAATAAAGGTGATGACATATTGCCAGCGGAGGGGGAGATATAGATCGAACACCATCTCTTATCTCCAGACCTTTTCAACAGGCCTTTTATCACCAAGGATAGAATTACATTAAAGATAATGACGCACAGACACTCAGCAGAATATGGTCTATGTAGCGAGGTGGCTAGCTGCGATGTGTGTGTGTGTGCGTGTGCGTGTGCGTGTGTGTGTGTGTGTGCGTGTGTGTGTGTGTGTGTGTGTGTGTGTGTGTGTGTGTGTGTTTATGCGTTTGTGAGTGTAACCTGTGAACTCACACCTAGCATAACGCGCCTGAGGAACGCATGCCCGTTGGTACAACAGCCAGCCCCGATGCTAAACTTGGCACTGAGCTGTTAACAATGTGAACACCTTCATCCTGCATTAAAGCATTTAACGCTAGTACACAGAGCTGCTGGCAGCAACACTAACAACAGGGAGAGACAGGGAAAATAATGAGTCGTGGGACAGCCACTGTTTCTTCACTAGCAGAAGTCACTCATACATATGCACCCTCTCGCTATCTTCACCAACTTGCATAAAAAGTATTAAGAAAGTGTAGAATTTACCGGTGATATTTTTGTTGTTATTTAAATCTCTCTTTTTTTAGGTGACCCTTTAACCCTAACATGTTGGCTAAGATGGGTCCTTATCCTGGGGGCTAAGATGGGTCCTTTCCTGAGGGCTAAGATGGGTCCTTATCCTGAGTGATAAGATGGGTCCTTTCCCTTAGGGATAAGATGTGTCCTTTACCTGAGTGTTAAGATGGGTCCTTATCCTGAGGGCTAAGATGGGTCCTTATCCTGAGTGTTAAGATGGGTCCTTATCCTGAGGGCTAAGATGGGTCCTTATCCTGAGGGCTAAGATGGGTCCTTTTCCTGAGGCCTAAGATGGATACTTTCCCTGGGGGCTAAGATGGATCCTTTCCCTGAGTATTAAGATGGGTCCTTTCCCTGAGTGTTAAGATGGGTCCTTATCCTGAGGGCTAAGATGGGTCCTTATCCTGAGTGATAAGATGGGTCCTTTCCCTTAGGGATAAGATGTGTCCTTTACCTGTGTGTTAAGATGGGTCCTTATCCTGAGGGCTAAGATGGGTCCTTATCCTGAGTGTTAAGATGGGTCCTTATCCTGAGGGCTAAGATGGGTCCTTATCCTGAGTGTTAAGATGGGTCCTTATCCTGAGGGCTAAGATGGGTCCTTATCCTGAGGGCTAAGATGGGTCCTTATTCTGAGGGCTAAGATGGGTCCTTATCCTGAGGGCTAAGATGGGTGCTGTACTATAGACTCCGTGCTAAACATCAGGTTTTGCTCTGAGTTATTTTGGTAGAATTATACATCGTTTACAGCAACGTTTAAACCCCCCCCCCCCCCCCCCCCCCCCCAGCCGTTCCATGTATTTGATCTATTCCATAGCTAACACATCTGATTCCAATTATTATCTAATAATCAAGCCCTTGACAAGATGAATTAGGTGAGCTAGTTCAAGGCTACAACAACATTATGACACGTCTAGGAGTCCCCGGGTAGAGGGTTGATAACCACTGGCCTACAGTATATCCCTCACAGCTGTAGATACCACTACCATCCTGCTACTCTAAATTCTTGCAACATTATATTACTAATTGTCCATAAAGACCTAACATTATTATTTGTGTGTGTGTGGGGGGACATAATAACAAGTGTTTGTCAGATGTTGGAATGTCACTATTTGTTAATGGGTTGGGCCTGCTGAGGGAGACAGAGAGGAAAGGGTAGCTTCTCGAGGGCCAGTGTGTATGTGTGTGTTAGTGTGTATGTGTGTGTGTGTGTGTGTGTGTGTGTGTGTGTGTGTGTGTGTGTGTGTGTGTGTGTGTGTGTGTGTGTGTGTGTGCTAAGTTATTTTCCGTCGCAACCCAACAGAACGATGCACAACTCAGGGAGTCCAACCAATATACAGACTCCCAATTGTGTGTCCAGAAGCTACCTATTCCCTATATAGTTCCCTACTTTTAACCGGGGTCCATAGTGCAGTGTCCCACTGACGACAACCTCCTTATTGAGCAGACAGAGGAGGCCTGGCGAGGCGACGACAGGAGGGTCTCTCCATCATTCTTTCTCTCTCCATCCATCTATCTGTCAATACTCACTATCTCCACAGTCTAACTCCCTTTTTCCCACTCTTCTTCTCCATTTCATTCTCCATCCCCCCCTATATGGGATACTACTACAGTATAACAAGGAGAGATGGCCAGTCCTATATGGGATACTACTACAGTATAACATGGAGAGATGGCCAGTCCTATATGGGATACTACTACAGTATAACAAGGAGAGATGGCCAGTCCTATAGGAGATACTACTACAGTATAACAAGGAGAGATGGCCAGTCCTATATGAGATACTACACTATAACATGGAGAGATGGCCAGTCCTATATGAGATACTACACTATAACAAGGAGAGATGGCCAGTCCTATATGGGATACTACACTATAACAAGGAGAGATGGCCAGTCCTATAGGAGATACTACACTATAACATGGAGAGATGGCCAGTCCTATATGGGATACTACTACACTATAACAAGGAGAGATGGCCAGTCCTATAGGAGATACTACTACACTATAACAAGGAGAGATGGCCAGTCCTATAGGAGATACTACACTATAACAAGGAGAGATGGCCAGTCCTATATGGGATACTACTACACTATAACATGGAGAGATGGCCAGTCCTATATGGGATACTACTACACTATAACATGGAGAGATGGCCAGTCCTATAGGAGATACTACACTATAACAAGGAGAGATGGCCAGTCCTATATGGGATACTACACTATAACAAGGAGAGATGGCCAGTCCTATATGGGATACTACTACACTATAACATGGAGAGATGGCCAGTCCTATATGGGATACTACTACACTATAACATGGAGAGATGGCCAGTCCTATATGGGATACTACTACACTATAACATGGAGAGATGGCCAGTCCTATATGGGATACTACACTATAACAAGGAGAGATGGCCAGTCCTATATGGGATACTACACTATAACAAGGAGAGATGGCCAGTCCTATATGAGATACTACACTATAACAAGGAGAGATGGCCAGTCCTATATGGGATACTACACTATAACATGGAGAGATGGCCAGTCCTATAGGAGATACTACACTATAACAAGGAGAGATGGCCAGTCCTATATGGGATACTACACTATAACAAGGAGAGATGGCCAGTCCTATAGGAGATACTACACTATAACAAGGAGAGATGGCAAGTCCTATATGGGATACTACACTATAACAAGGAGAGATGGCCAGTCCTATATGGGATACTACTACACTATAACAAGGAGAGATGGCCAGTCCTATAGGAGATACTACACTATAACATGGAGAGATGGCCAGTCCTATATGGGATACTACTACACTATAACATGGAGAGATGGCCAGTCCTATATGGGATACTACTACACTATAACATGGAGAGATGGCCAGTCCTATATGGGATACTACTACACTATAACATGGAGAGATGGCCAGTCCTATATGGGATACTACTACAGTATAACAAGGAGAGATGGCCAGTCCTATATGGGATACTACTACACTATAACATGGAGAGATGGCCAGTCCTATATGGGATACTACTACACTATAACATGGAGAGATGGCCAGTCCTATAGGAGATACTACACTATAACATATAAACCAGATACATGCTCAGGGATACGCTCCTTCAACATTATCAGGACAACCAATCCAGACACACGCTCCTTCAACATTATCAGGACAACCAAACCAGACACACGCTCCTTCAACATTATCAGGACAACTAAACCAGACACACCCTCCTTCAACATTATCAGGGCAACCAAACCAGGCACATGCTCCTTCAACCTTATCAGGACAACCAAACCAGACACATTCTCCTTCAACCTTATCAGGGCAACCAAACCAGACACATGCTCCTTCAACCTTATCAGGGCAACCAAACCAGACACATGCTCCTTCAACCTTATCAGGGCAACCAAACCAGACACACCCTCCTTCAACATTATCAGGACAACCAAACCAGACACACCCTCCTTCAACATTATCAGGGCAACCAAACCAGGCACCTGCTCCTTCAACCTTATCAGGGCAACCAAACCAGGCACATGCTCCTTCAACATTATCAGGACAACCAAACCAGACACATGCTCCTTCAACATTATCAGGACAACCAAACCAGGCACATGCTCCTTCAACATTATCAGGACAACCAAACCAGACACATGCTCAGGCACATGCTCCTTCAACATTATCAGGACAACCAAACCAGACACATGCTAATTTCTCACATGGAGCAATCAAAACAAACACAGAAATGTATGTAACCAAACGATGGTGATTAACAGTACATTTACTACTGATGACATACTGAACATAATGGGGAATTGATTACAAAATCGTGAATAAAAGGGAAATCACACAATGAATCAATGAATGTGCAAGAATTGGCAGGAGACAGCAGAGCTACAGTCATTCTCCCACAGACTGAACCCGCCCCCCCCATTCTGGAGAGAGACTGGCCAAAAATCTTCACCACACAGCCACCCCCCCCCCCCCCCCGTTCTTCTCGTCTCAACATTTTAATTTCAAAACTCATGACACATTATCTTAACATGTTTTAGATGCTTTTCTCTGACAGCCGCAACTCAATAATTAGCTTAGTGTGTTGCCACGTGGGCTTCCCAGATAGGCCTACGAGCTTGTGATCTGAAACAAGAAACTAATGATCCTTTATTCCTCAAATCAAATCGGAGTTTATGGGTCACATACACATGGTCAGCAGATGTGAGTGTAGCGATATGCTTGTGCTTCTAGATCCGACAGTTCAGTCATATCTAACAAGTAATTTAACAATTCAACAACAACTACCTAATACACACAAATCTAAAAGGATGGAGTAAGAATATGTACATGAGGCTAAGTCATGCATTCTGATTAAGTATTTAGAATTATTTAATTAATTTATGTATAGACAGTAGTAAGTATATAATGTTGGCAAAAGTATTTCCACGTACTTCCCTATTGGACCAACCCCATTTTTCTCTTGTTCTATTGGTTTTCATTTCAACTTTCTATTGTAGTCCAGAAGCCAATCCGAGTCATATTAGCAACCCATCGTAGTTGTTGAGTACCCGTCTTTCTAAGTGTCTAACAGAGATTGTCAAATCTGTCACATATGGAATCGCTATCAGATGAGCCATTTAGAATGTGGTTTTCCCAGTTGGGCTGTTTAGAATGTGGTTTTCTCTGTTGGGTTGTTTAGAATGTGGTTTTCCCAGTTGGGCTGTTTAGAATGTGGTTTTCTCTGTTGGGTTGTTTAGAATGTGGTTTTCCCAGTTGGGCTGTTTAGAATGGTGTTTTCTCTGTTGGGCTGTTTAGAATGGTGTTTTCTCTGTTGGGTTGTTTAGAATGGTGTTTTCTCTGTTGGGTTGTTTAGAATGGTGTTTTCTCTGTTGGGCTGTTTAGAATGGTGTTTTCTCTGTTGGGCTGTTTAGAATGGTGTTTTCTCTGTTGGGTTGTTTAGAATGTGGTTTTCCCAGTTGGGCTGTTTAGAATGGTGTTTTCTCTGTTGGGTTGTTTAGAATGTGGTTTTCCCTGTTGGGCTGTTTAGAATGGTGTTTTCTCTGTTGGGTTGTTTAGAATGTGGTTTTCCCAGTTGGGCTGTTTAGAATGTAGTTTTCCATGTTGTGCTGTTTAGAATGTAGTTTTCCAAGTTGTGCTGTTTAAAATGTAGTTTTCCAAGTTGTGCTGTTTAGAATGTAGTTTTCCAAGTTGTGCTGTTTAAAATGTAGTTTTCCAAGTTGTGCTGTTTAGAATGGTGTTTTCTCTGTTGGGCTGTTTAGAATGTGGTTTTCTCTGTTGGGCTGTTTAGAATGTAGTTTTCCAAGTTGTGCTGTTTAGAAAGTAGTTTTCCATGTTGTGCTGTTTAGAATGTAGTTTTCCAAGTTGTGCTGTTTAGAATGTAGTTTTCCAAGTTGTGCTGTTTAGAATGTAGTTTTCCAAGTTGTGCTGTTTAGAATGGTGTTTTCTCTGTTGGGCTGTTTAGAATGTGGTTTTCTCTGTTGGGCTGTTTAGAATGTAGTTTTCCAAGTTGTGCTGTTTAGAATGGTGTTTTCTCTGTTGGGCTGTTTAGAATGTGGTTTTCTCTGTTGGGCTGTTTAGAATGTAGTTTTCCAAGTTGTGCTGTTTAGAAAGTAGTTTTCCATGTTGTGCTGTTTAGAATGTAGTTTTCCAAGTTGTGCTGTTTAGAATGTAGTTTTCCAAGTTGTGCTGTTTAGAATGTAGTTTTCCAAGTTGTGCTGTTTAGAATGGTGTTTTCTCTGTTGGGCTGTTTAGAATGTGGTTTTCTCTGTTGGGCTGTTTAGAATGTAGTTTTCCAAGTTGTGCTGTTTAGAATGTGGTTTTCCAAGTTGTGCTGTTTAGAATGGTGTTTTCTCTGTTGGGCTGTTTAGAATGTGGTTTTCTCTGTTGGGCTGTTTAGAATGTGGTTTTCTCTGTTGGGTTGTTTAGAATGTAGTTTTCCAAGTTGTGCTGTTTAGAATGTGGTTTTCCCAGTTGGGCTGTTTAGAATGTGGTTTTCTCTGTTGGGCTGTTTAGAATGGTGTTTTCTCTGTTGGGTTGTTTAGAATGGTGTTTTCTCTGTTGGGTTGTTTAGAATGTGGTTTTCCCAGTTGGGCTGTTTAGAATGGTGTTTTCTCTGTTGGGTTGATAAGAATGTGGTTTTCCCAGTTGGGCTGTTTAGAATGTGGTTTTCCCAGTTGGGCTGTTTAGAATGGTGTTTTCTCTGTTGGGCTGTTTAGAATGGTGTTTTCTCTGTTGGGCTGTTTAGAATGTGGTTTTCTCTGTTGGGCTGTTTAGAATGTAGTTTTCCAAGTTGTGCTGTTTAGAATGTGGTTTTCCCAGTTGGGCTGTTTAGAATGTGGTTTTCTCTGTTGGGCTGTTTAGAATGGTGTTTTCTCTGTTGGGTTGTTTAGAATGTGGTTTTCCCAGTTGGGCTGTTTAGAATGGTGTTTTCTCTGTTGGGTTGTTTAGAATGTGGTTTTCTCTGTTGGGTTGTTTAGAATGTGGTTTTCCCAGTTGGGCTGTTTAGAATGGTGTTTTCTCTGTTGGGTTGTTTAGAATGGTGTTTTCTCTGTTGGGTTGTTTAGAATGGTGTTTTCTCTGTTGGGCTGTTTAGAATGTGGTTTTCCCAGTTGGGCTGTTTAGAATGTGGTTTTCCCAGTTGGGCTGTTTAGAATGGTGTTTTCTCTGTTGGGCTGTTTAGAATGGTGTTTTCTCTGTTGGGCTGTTTAGAATGTGGTTTTCCCAGTTGGGCTGTTTAGAATGGTGTATTCTCTGGGTTGTTTAGAATGTGGTTTTCCCAGTTGGGCTGTTTAGAATGTAGTTTTCCCAGTTGGGCTGTTTAGAATGTGGTTTTCCCAGTTGGGCTGTTTAGAATGGTGTTTTCTCTGTTGGGTTGTTTAGAATGTGGTTTTCCCAGTTGGGCTGTTTAGAATGGTGTTTTCTCTGTTGGGTTGTTTAGAATGTGGTTTTCCCTGTTGGGCTGTTTAGAATGGTGTTTTCTCTGTTGGGTTGTTTAGAATGTGGTTTTCCCAGTTGGGCTGTTTAGAATGTAGTTTTCCATGTTGTGCTGTTTAGAATGTAGTTTTCCAAGTTGTGCTGTTTAGAATGTAGTTTTCCAAGTTGTGCTGTTTAGAATGTAGTTTTCCAAGTTGTGCTGTTTAGAATGGTGTTTTCTCTGTTGGGCTGTTTAGAATGTGGTTTTCTCTGTTGGGCTGTTTAGAATGTAGTTTTCCAAGTTGTGCTGTTTAGAAAGTAGTTTTCCATGTTGTGCTGTTTAGAATGTAGTTTTCCAAGTTGTGCTGTTTAGAATGTAGTTTTCCAAGTTGTGCTGTTTAGAATGTAGTTTTCCAAGTTGTGCTGTTTAGAATGGTGTTTTCTCTGTTGGGCTGTTTAGAATGTGGTTTCTCTGTTGGGCTGTTTAGAATGTAGTTTTCCAAGTTGTGCTGTTTAGAATGTGGTTTTCTCTGTTGGGCTGTTTAGAATGGTGTTTTCTCTGTTGGGTTGTTTAGAATGGTGTTTTCTCTGTTGGGTTGTTTAGAATGTGGTTTTCCCAGTTGGGCTGTTTAGAATGGTGTTTTCTCTGTTGGGTTGATAAAAATGTGGTTTTCCCAGTTGGGCTGTTTAGAATGTGGTTTTCCCAGTTGGGCTGTTTAGAATGGTGTTTTCTCTGTTGGGCTGTTTAGAATGGTGTTTTCTCTGTTGGGCTGTTTAGAATGTGGTTTTCTCTGTTGGGCTGTTTAGAATGTAGTTTTCCAAGTTGTGCTGTTTAGAATGTGGTTTTCCCAGTTGGGCTGTTTAGAATGTGGTTTTCTCTGTTGGGCTGTTTAGAATGGTGTTTTCTCTGTTGGGTTGTTTAGAATGTGGTTTTCCCAGTTGGGCTGTTTAGAATGGTGTTTTCTCTGTTGGGTTGTTTAGAATGTGGTTTTCTCTGTTGGGTTGTTTAGAATGTGGTTTTCCAGTTGGGCTGTTTAGAATGGTGTTTTCTCTGTTGGGTTGTTTAGAATGGTGTTTTCTCTGTTGGGTTGTTTAGAATGGTGTTTTCTCTGTTGGGCTGTTTAGAATGTGGTTTTCCCAGTTGGGCTGTTTAGAATGTGGTTTTCCCAGTTGGGCTGTTTAGAATGGTGTTTTCTCTGTTGGGCTGTTTAGAATGGTGTTTTCTCTGTTGGGCTGTTTAGAATGTGGTTTTCCCAGTTGGGCTGTTTAGAATGGTGTATTCTCTGGGTTGTTTAGAATGTGGTTTTCCCAGTTGGGCTGTTTAGAATGTAGTTTTCCCAGTTGGGCTGTTTAGAATGTGGTTTTCCCAGTTGGGCTGTTTAGAATGGAGTTTTCTCTGTTGGGCTGTTTAGAATGTGGTTTTCTCTGTTGGGCTGTTTAGAATGTAGTTTTCCAAGTTGTGCTGTTTAGAATGTGGTTTTCCCAGTTGGGCTGTTTAGAATGGAGTTTTCTCTGTTGGGCTGTTTAGAATGTGGTTTTCCCAGTTGGGCTGTTTAGAATGGAGTTTTCTCTGTTGGGCTGTTTAGAATGGAGTTTTCCCAGTTGGGCTGTTTAGAATGTGGTTTTCCCAGTTGGGCTGTTTAGAATGTGGTTTTCTCTGTTGGGCTGTTTAGAATGTGGTTTTCCCATTTGGGCTGTTTAGAATGTGGTTTTCTGGAGCAACGAACCGCCCTTGCTGTCTCTGCCTGGCCTGTTCCCCTCTTTCCACTGGGATTCTCTGCCTCTAACCCTATTACAGGGGCTGAGTCACTGGCTTGCTGGGGCTCTCTCATGCCATCCCTGGAGGGGGTGCGTCACCTGAGTGGGTTGATTCACTGTTGTGGTCATCCTGTCTGGGTTGGCGCCCCCCCCTTGGGTTGTGCCGTGGCGGAGATCTTTGTGGGCTATACTCAGCCTTGTCTCAGGATGGTAAGTTGGTGGTTGAAGATATCCCTCTAGTGGTGTGGGGGCTGTGCTTTGGCAAAGTGGGTGGGGTTATATCCTTCCTGTTTGGCCCTGTCCGGGGGTGTCCTCGGATGGGGCCACAGTGTCTCCTGACCCCTCCTGTCTCAGCCTCCAGTATTTATGCTGCAGTAGTTTATGTGTCGGGGGGCTGGGGTCAGTTTGTTATATCTGGAGTACTTCTCCTGTCCTATTCGGTGTCCTGTGTGAATCTAAGTGTGCGTTCTCTAATTCTCTCCTTCTCTCTTTCTTTCTCTCTCTCGGAGGACCTGAGCCCTAGGACCATGCCCCAGGACTACCTGACATGATGACTCCTTGCTGTCCCCAGTCCACCTGGCCATGCTGCTGTTCCAGTTTCAACTGACCTGAGCCCTAGGACCATGCCCCAGGACTACCTGACATGATGACTCCTTGCTGTCCCCAGTCCACCTGGCCATGCTGCTGCTCCAGTTTCAACTTCCACCTGACTGTGCTGCTGCTCCAGTTTCAACTGTTCTGCCTTATTATTATTCGACCATGCTGGTCATTTATGAACATTTGAACATCTTGGCCATGTTCTGTTATAATGTCCACCCCGCACAGCCAGAAGAGGACTGGCCACCCCACATAGCCTGGTTCCTCTCTAGGTTTCTTCCTAGGTATTGGCCTTTCTAGGGAGTTTTTCCTAGCCACCGTGCTTCTACACCTGCATTGCTTGCTGTTTGGGGTTTTAGGCTGGGTTTCTGTACAGCACTTTGAGATATCAGCTGATGTACGAAGGGCTATATAAATACATTTGATTTGATTTGATTTGATTTTCCCAGTTGGGCTGTTTAGAATGTGGTTTTCTCTGTTGGGCTGTTTAGAATGTAGTTTTCCAAGTTGTGCTGTTTAGAATGTGGTTTTCTCTGTTGTGCTGTTTAGAATGTAGTTTTCCAAGTTGTGCTGTTTAGAATGTAGTTT
>NC_034184.2:86303296-86312351 GCF_002021735.2 Oncorhynchus kisutch
TGTGTGTGTGTGTCTGTTTGTCTCAGTCACCAGATCACAACCCAATTGAACACTCATAGGAAGATTCTAGAGCGGCGACTGAGACATCATTTTTCACCACCATCAACAAAACACCAAATTATGGAATTTTTTCATGGAAGAATGATGTCACAATAGCATTCCATGACACTTGTGGAATCTCCACCAACCCCCCGTTGAAGCTGTTCTGTCCAATTAAGACCATTTATGTTGGTGTTTCCTTTATTCTGGCAGTTACCCATAAATATATCTGTTGTTATTATAATAATATTGTATGTAATGTGACCTACGAAAACCCGTCCGATGTCGCGCCGACTCATTTTTGGGGAAAGAGACAAAATGCTACAGCAACAAGAAATGTTGGATACTTTGAAACCCTTTTACTTTACTGTAATGTAAAACTATTGTATTAATACTTAAGGAAAAAAAGTTAATTTCAACTGGGTTTTTTAACGTTAGCTAGCATGTAAATTGTGAAAACGCTAACTCAAAATTCCCTTCCCTGAGAGTGTCGCATCTGAATTGACCCATTTGAGGTAACATACTACAGATGAATGAAATTAGGATCGCTAAAAAAATAATAATATTAGGTAGCTAGCAAGTTAGAAATGTAGTAGTTTAGAGTTGTCATTCAGAATCAACAATGTAGTTATGAATACAAGTGGGTCGGATTTTTCACAGGAGGAAACCTGGCACCATCCCTACGGTGAAGCATGGTGGTGGCAGCGTCACGTCTGGAGGAAACCTGGCACCATCCTTACGGTGAAGCATGGTGGTGGCAGCGTCACGTCTGGAGGAAACCTGGCACCATCCCTACGGTGAAGCATGGTGGTGGCAGCGTCACGTCTGGAGGAAACCTGGCACCATCCCTACGGTGAAGCATGGTGGTGGCAGCGTCACGTCTGGAGGAACCTGGCACCATCCTTACGGTGAAGCATGGTGGTGGCAGCGTCACGTCTGGAGGAAACCTGGCACCATCCTTACGGTGAAGCATGGTGGTGGCAGCGTCACGTCTGGAGGAAACCTGGCACCATCCTTACGGTGAAGCATGGTGGTGGAGGATTTAACATAAAAACATACCGATGAGCTAAGATAAATTAAATAATACGATAAGTTAAAAAGCTAAGATTTAAAGTGGGCTTCCTTTTTTTGAACTATATCTTGCCTTTCCCTAAACAGCAGGAAGCAGATTGTCAACGTTCCTACCAGTTCTTGCACAATTTTCCAACTGCAGCAGCCAACTTAAACTATTTAACTCTTAAACACTTGATTGTCATCTACCATAGCATCATTCGTTTTATCACAGGTGACAGTTTTAATACTCATCACTCATCACATCCCCATACTGTATTTATTGATTTATCTTGCTCCTTTGCACCCCTGCATCTCTACTTGCACATTCATCTTCTGCACATCAACCACTCTAGTGTCTAATTGCTATATAGTATTTACTTCTCCACCATGGCCTATTTATTGCCAAACCTCCCTTATCTTTCCACATTTACTGTATATAGATTTTCTTCTACTGTATTATTGACTGTATGTTTGTTACTCCATGTGTAACTCTGTGTTGTTGTTTATTCCATGTGTAACTCTGTGTTGTTGTTTACTCCATGTGTAACTGTGTTGTTGTTTACTCCATGTGTAACTCTGTGTTGTTGTTTACTCCATGTGTACTCTGTGGTGTTGTTTACTCCATGTGTAACTCTGTGGTGTTGTTTACTCCATGTGTAACTCTGTGGTGTTGTTTACTCCATGTGTAACTCTGTGGTGTTTGTTTACTCCATGTGTAACTCTGTGTTGTTGTTTATTCCATGTGTAACTCTGTGGTGTTGTTTACTCCATGTGTAACTCTGTGTTGTTGTTTACTCCATGTGCAACTCTGTGGTGTTGTTTATTCCATGTGTAACTCTGTGTTGTTGTTTACTCCATGTGTAACTCTGTGGTGTTGTTTACTCCATGTGTAACTCTGTGGTGTTGTTTACTCCATGTGTACTCTGTGTTGTTGTTTACTCCATGTGTAACTCTGTGTTGTTGTTTACTCCATGTGTAACTCTGTGTTGTTGTTTACTCCATGTGTAACTCTGTGGTGTTGTTTACTCCATGTGTAACTCTGTGTTGTTGTTTACTCCATGTGTACTCTGTGTTGTTGTTTTACTCCATGTGTAACTCTGTGTTGTTGTTTACTCCATGTGTAACTCTGTGGTGTTGTTTACTCCATGTGTAACTCTGTGGTGTTTGTTTGTGTCGAACTGCTATGCTTTATCTTGGTCAGGGTCGCAGTTATAAATGAGAACTTGTTCTCAACTAGCCTACCTGGTTAAATAAAGGTGTTCTCAACTAGTCCCCTTTTTTTTTGTTTACACAGATCTACTATACCAGCATATGACTTACCTAACTACGTGGCTGAAGTATGACCAGTACACCAGATACCTGTTCACAGGGTTAGTTAACTCTTCAGGTTCCTCAGGTGTAATTAGTTCATTCTGTTTTTTATTTTTTTATGTGGCTCTCTGTTGCAGAACTCATTACAATTAGATGTTCAGGTGCTGCTCGGTCAATTTAGGGTGTCGATTAAGGACATAGTAGCTGAGGACTGTAACTGATTTTAATAAATGTTGCGTTTCGTATTGATTGCTGTTTTTGTTTTAAATTGTATTGGTTGTTGTATAGTTGTGATCACTGCACCCTGGGGAATGAGACCCTGGTCTCAATGGGGTTTCCTGAATAAATGTCTGTGGTTCTGGGTTCATTCTCTATCTCTCTCTCTCTGTCTCTCTCTCTCTCTTTCTCTCTTTCTCTCTTTCTCTCTTTCTCTCTTTCTCTCTCTCTACTACACCCAGGTTCTGTAATCTCAGGTTGTAAATTCAAAATCTCTGGACTGAGGCTGACATGTTGGGCAGATGGCACACAAGGTCAATTGGGACAACAGATGGGTCTGGAGTACTGCTGATTTTCTGTTCTACCTGATAATGAATGGCACCCAATCACCCACCTGGTGTCCCAGGTCTAAATCAGGCCCTGATTAGAGGGGAATCACCCACCTGGTGTCCCAGGTCTAAATCAGTCCCTGATTAGAGGGGAATCACCCACCTGGTGTCCCAGGTCTAAATCAGTCCCTGATTAGAGGGGAATCACCCACCTGGTGTCCCAGGTCTAAATCAGGCCCTGATTAGAGGGGAATCACCCACCTGGTGTCCCAGGTCTATATCAGGCCCTGATTAGAGGGGAATCACCCACCTGTAGTCCCAGGTCTAAATCAGTCCCTGATTAGAGGGGAATCACCCACCTGGTGTCCCAGGTCTAAATCAGTCCCTGATTAGAGGGGAATCACCTACCTGGTGTCCCAGGTCTAAATCAGTCCCTGATTAGAGGGGAATCACCCACCTGGTGTCCCAGGTCTAAATCAGGCCCTGATTAGAGGGGAATCACCCACCTGGTGTCCCAGGTCTATATCAGGCCCTGATTAGAGGGGAATCACCCACCTGTAGTCCCAGGTCTAAATCAGTCCCTGATTAGAGGGGAATCACCCACCTGGTGTCCCAGGTCTAAATCAGTCCCTGATTAGAGGGGAATCACCTACCTGGTGTCCCAGGTCTATATCAGTCCCTGATTAGAGGGGAATCACCCACCTGGTGTCCCAGGTCTAAATCAGTCCCTGATTAGAGGGGAATCACCCACCTGGTGTCCCAGGTCTAAATCAGTCCCTGATTAGAGGAGTTTTATTGGTACCAACGTACATGTATCAATCCAGCCATATCCGTCCCTTCCATCCTATATCACACTGGGCAGGACCAACCAGAGGGAAGAATAGAATGTTTAGAATCTTCATCCATCATTCTATTCCATGTGACAGAACAGAAACATCCATTTGACTGATGAAAAGCAACAGGAAATCCCCTGAGACATTATGACTGTTGAGCTGACAGAACTGTGTATGTGAGTTTAAGTCTTGTAACTCTATCTATGTGTGCTAACACTGTGTGTATCTACATGTGTTTGATGAGCTCCAGGAAACAAAAGTTATCTCTCCCGGCTCAGAGATGTGCCATTCATTCATACCCACTCACCACATTTACAGCTCTGTATAATTACACTCTCTACCTCTCCCTGTCTCTCTCCCCCTCGCTCTCTGTCTCTCTCTCCTGTCTCTCTCTCCCTGTCTCTCTCTCCCTCACTGTCTGTCTCTCTCTCCTGTCTCTCTGTCCCTGTCGCTCTCACTCTCTCTGTCCCCATCTCTCTCTCTCCCTTGCTCTCTGTCTCTCTCCCTTGCTCATCTGTCTCTCTCTCCTGTCTCTCTGTCCCTGTCGCTCTCACTGCTCTCTGTCCCCATCTCTCTACTCTCTCCCTGTCTCTCTCTCTCACCCTCGCTCTCTGTCTCTCTCTCCTGTCTCTCTGTCCTGTCGCTCTCACTCGTCGGTCTGTCCCCATCTCTCTCTTCTCCCCGTGCTCTCTCTCGGTCTCTCTCCCCCGTCCTCTCTCTCTCTACGTCTCTCTCTCGTTCTCTCTGCTCTCCTTCTTATCCCTCTCTCTCCTCCTCTCTCTCTCTCTCGTCTCTCTCGTCTCGTCGGGTCTCGGTCGTCTCTCGTCTCTCTCACTCTCTCGCAGTCTCAATCTCTCTCTCGCTCTCGTCTCTCCCCCCCCATCTCTCTCTCCTCTATCTATGGCCAGGGATAGGGTGCTAGTTGGGATGTAGACAAGCTGTGTGTGTGTGTGGTGGTGGTGTGGTTCGTTGTGTGTGTGTGTGTGTGTGTGTTGTGTGTGTGTGTGTGTGTGTGTGTGTTGTGTGTGCGCGCGCCCTAGCCTACTGCCTGTGGAGACACACCAGACTGGACTGCCTCTATAGGCCATGATGAACAATTACTGACTGATCATATCTGCAGAGCATCCCGGGGGGGGGGGGGGGGGGGTAATCAATTTGCCTGCATCAAGCATCATGCCCAACGTTCACACATTGTCATGTTAAACCTCCACACCGTGACACCGCTTACCAAACACATAACCCCACTTTGTATGCTAAGTGTTGCTGACCAGGGGGTCAATCCCTGGGATGTCCGCCTCAATCTCCCCTCTTTTTGTCAGGTTGTTTATTTGAGGGCTGGGTCTCAGGGTCCCGCACAGTACAGACGACAAACCCTGGAGAGAAGCCTCCGTCCTATCAGTTGGTCACGGCCCACTGCTCTTGGCAACAACAGGCAGGCATCGCTAGGCTAGCTAGCTGTGTATTGCATTGGCTGGCCGGACCCATAGAGATAGATAGAGGACTCTAGACCAGTGGTCAACAACCGGTCGATTGCGATCGATCACCAAACATAAAGAATAAAAAATAAAATAAATTGTTTTCCAATTTGTTTTATTCGTTTCGCGCCGTTGGCGATTCAGCATTTCATGTGTCTGAAAGGTAGAACTCCGCCTACCCGCCCAGAGAGCAAATCAAGTGCACCTTTAAGGCCTAACCGCTGGCCAATCAGAAAGCTCAGATCACCATGTCTGCACAGTTTCCTGGAGCCATAGACTGTATAAAAAAAAAAACACCAGGACAGCTTTGGTAAAAGTTGATCCGGTGAGATTTCAAAACTTTTTAAAAACCATCACTAGAGAGAGACACTGAATACAGCAGAGAGCTGCTGTTTAAAACCATCACTAGAGAGAGATACTGAATACAGCAGAGAGCTGCTGTTTAAAACCATCACTAGAGAGAGACACTGAATACAGCAGAGAGCTGCTGTTTAAAACCATCACTAGAGAGAGACACTGAATACAGCAGAGAGCTGCTGTTTAAAACCATCACTACAGAGAGACACTGAATACAGCAGAGAGCTGCTGTTTAAAACCATCACTAGAGAGAGACACTGAATACAGCAGAGAGCTGCTGTTTAAAACCATCACTAGAGAGAGACACTGAATACAGCAGAGAGCTGCTGTTTAAAACCATCACTAGAGAGAGACACTGAATACAGCAGAGAGCTGCTGTTTAAAAACCATCACTAGAGAGAGACACTGAATACAGCAGAGAGCTGCTGTTTAAAACCATCACTAGAGAGAGACACTGAATACAGCAGAGAGCTGCTGTTTAAAACCATCACTAGAGAGAGACACTGAATACAGCAGAGAGCTGCTGTTTAAAACCATCACTAGAGAGAGACACTGAATACAGCAGAGAGCTGCTGTTTAAAACCATCACTAGAGAGAGACACTGAATACAGCAGAGAGCTGCTGTTTAAAACCATCACTAGAGAGAGACACTGAATACAGCAGAGAGCTGCTGTTTAAAACCATCACTAGAGAGAGACACTGAATACAGCAGAGAGCTGCTGTTTAAAACCATCACTAGAGAGAGACACTGAATACAGCAGAGAGCTGCTGTTTAAAACCATCACTAGAGAGAGACACTGAATACAGCAGAGAGCTGCTGTTTAAAACCATCACTAGAGAGAGACACTGAATACAGCAGAGAGCTGCTGTTTAAAACCATCACTAGAGAGAGACACTGAATACAGCAGAGAGCTGCTGTTTAAAACCATCACTAGAGAGAGACACTGATACAGCAGAGAGCTGCTGTTTAAAACCATCACTAGAGAGACACTGAATACAGCAGAGAGCTGCTGTTTAAAAACCATCACTAGAGAGAGACACTGAATACAGCAGAGAGCTGCTGTTTAAAACCATCACTAGAGAGAGACACTGAATACAGCAGAGAGCTGCTGTTTAAAACCATCACTAGAGAGAGACACTGAATACAGCAGAGAGCTGCTGTTTAAAACCATCACTAGAGAGAGACACTGGAATACAGCAGAGAGCTTGCTGTTTAAAACCATCACTAGAGAGAGACACTGAATACAGCAGAGAGCTGCTGTTTAAAACCATCACTAGAGAGAGACACTGAATACAGCAGAGAGCTGCTGTTTAAAACCATCACTAGAGAGAGACACTGAATACAGCAGAGAGCTGCTGTTTAAAACCATCACTAGAGAGAGACACTGAATACAGCAGAGAGCTGCTGTTTAAAACCATCACTAGAGAGAGACACTGAATACAGCAGAGAGCTGCTGTTTAAAACCATCACTAGAGAGAGACACTGAATACAGCAGAGAGCTGCTGTTTAAAACCATCACTAGAGAGAGACACTGAATACAGCAGAGAGCTGCTGTTTAAAACCATCACTAGAGAGAGACACTGAATACAGCAGAGAGCTGCTGTTTAAAACCATCACTAGAGAGAGACACTGAATACAGCAGAGAGCTGCTGTTTAAAACCATCACTAGAGAGAGACACTGAATACAGCAGAGAGCTGCTGTTTAAAACCATCACTAGAGAGAGACACTGAATACAGCAGAGAGCTGCTGTTTAAAACCAGCACTAGAGAGAGACACTGAATACAGCAGAGAGCTGCTGTTTAAAACCAGCACTAGAGAGAGACACTGAATACAGCAGAGAGCTGCTGTTTAAAACCAGCACTAGAGAGAGACACTGAATACAGCAGAGAGCTGCTGTTTTTATGACTTCATGTTAAGTTGTTACTCAGTCAACTGTCAACACTTAATTTCCTCAGTTTTATAAGCCATAAAATGCAGGTGTTTTCGATAAGCTTGTTTTGTTATTATTTCCAGTTTGGGTCTTTTTTATAATATCGAGGAATATTTGACTTTCTCTGGTCATAAGAGTAACAACATTGAATTGATGCATGAGGAAGAAGTAATGCAGTGTGATTTAAGTTCGCCATCAGCTGGAAGACTGTGTCCCCTTTTCTCTGTGGAAGGAGGGAGAGAGGAGGGAGAGAGGAGGGAGAGAGAGGCAGAGAGGAGGGAGAGAGGAGGCAGAGAGAGGGGAGAGAGGAGGGAGAGAGGAGGGAGAGAGGAGGCAGAGAGGAGGGAGAGAGGAGGCAGAGAGGAGGCAAGAGGAGGGAGAGAGGAGGGAGAGAGGAGGCAGAGAGGAGGGAGAGAGGAGGCAGAGAGGAGGCAGAGAGGAGGGAGAGAGGAGGCAGAGAGGAGGCAGAGAGGAGGGAGGAGAGGAGGGAGAGAGGAGGCAGAGAGGAGGCAGAGAGGAGGGAGAGAGGAGGGAGAGAGGAGGCAGAGAGGAGGGAGAGAGGAGGCAGAGAGGAGGCAGAGAGGAGGCAGAGAGGAGGGAGAGAAGAGGCAGAGAGGAGGGAGAGAGGAGGCAGAGAGGAGGCAGAGAGGAGGGAGAGAGGAGGGATAGAGGAGGGGAGAGGAGGAGGGATAGAGGAGGGGAGAGGAGGAGGGAGAGGCAACCGCATCATCTCCCCTCCACGGATCATCAGATGTAGGCCATCAGTCCAGTCAAATAAAACATGAAGCTAATTATATGCTCCCTCAGCTGTGTCTCACAAGTAATACAACAATGATCTATTACCAGTTTGATCATACACCCAAAATGGATAGAAAATAACAACATTGGCAGGGCAATTCAAGCATAGCCAATATGCAGTGATAATGTATTGAGCCCATATCCTACTGTACAAACCTCATCGCTACAGAACTGTTTTTAATTGGTTAATGTTGCATAGCCTTACATTTTTTAAGTTTAAAAAGTAATTCTAAGCGGTAGATCTTGGTTTGCATCTTGACTCAGGAAGTGATCTTGACTCAGGAAGTGATCTTGACTCCGAAAGTGATCTTGACTCAGAAAGTGATCTTGACTCAGGAAGTGATCTTGACTCAGGAAGTGATCTTGACTCGGAAGTGATCATGACTCAGGAAGGTTGGTGACCACTTCTCTAGATGAACATGGACATTTCCATTAAGAGGTTCCCACCATTTTAAAGTAGTATTTTAACTAGGTGGGGATTCCTATGGTTGAGAACGATCAGCCAATGAGCAGAGCATTTTTTTTCTTCTTTAAATTGGGTTGCCAAATGGTTTGTAAATGGCTTTAATCTATATCGTCGCCATCTAGTGGCCACAATAAAACCATGGCCAGATTTGGTTCAGGACTCTCCAGCTCTGCAGTTGGTGGAATTACAACCGTTTGCGTTATGCTTTTTTTTCAAACAAAGTAGAAAATATCATACTTTAAAATG
>NC_034184.2:86312451-86332451 GCF_002021735.2 Oncorhynchus kisutch
GAAGGAGAGGAGGAGGAGAGGAGAGGAGAGGAGGAATTTAAAGGATATGGGAACAAAGGGGTGTTCTATGTTTAGATTAGATAACGTAAGCAACAGGTTTTCTGCTTGGGAGGAGCAGGATAAAGAGCCACCTCCTGAATACAGCAAGCTGGGGACTGGACAGTGCCCTGGTTGGCTGTCACACACACACACACACACACACACACACACACACACACACACACACATAACACACACACATACACACACACACACTCTCTTTATTCCTGAAAACAACGAGCAGGGGCCTGAACAGCGCTGCACGACTGATTGTCACACACACCTCACTATTCGAATAGTATCATAAATTATGGTCAGATAGACACACCTCCTAAAACACAGCCAGCAAATCAAACCAACATTTGGTCAAATGCCGTCTGAATACAACAGGTGTAGGTAGACCTTACTGTGAATGTTATTTACAATCCCTTAACCAATGCAGTTAAGAAAAAACGAAATAAATAAAATAAACTTAACAATAAATAACAGTAACGAGGGTTTATACAGGGGATACCAGGTTAGTAATGAGACTATATACAGGGGATACCAGGTTAGTAATGAGACTATATACAGGGGATACCAGGTTAGTAAGAGACTATATACAGGGGATACCAGGTTAGTAATGAGACTATATTACAGGGGAATCAGGTTAGTAATGAGACTATATACAGGGGATAACCAGGTTAGTAATGAGACTATATACAGGGGATACCAGGTTAGTAATGAGGACTATATACAGGGGGTAGTACCAGACTATATACAGGGGATACCAGGTTAGTAATGGAGACTATATACAGGGGATACCAGGTTAGTAATGAGACTATATACAGGGGATACCAGGTTAGTAATGAGACTATATACAGGGGATACCAGGTTAGTAATGAGACTATTTACAGGGGATACCAGGTTAGTAATGAGACTATATACAGGGGATACCAGGTTAGTAAGAGACTATATACAGGGGATACCAGGTTAGTAATGAGACTATCTACAGGGGATACCAGGTTAGTAATGAGACTATATACAGGGGATACCAGGTTAGTAATGAGACTATATACAGGGGATACCAGGTTAAGTAATGAGACTATATACAGGGGATACCAGGTTAGTAATGAGACTATATACAGGGGATACCAGGTTAGTAATGAGACTATATACAGGGGATAACCAGGTTAGTAATGAGACTATATACAGGGGATACCAGGGTTAGTAATGAGACTATATACAGGGATACCAGGTTAGTAATGAGACTAGGACTATATACAGGGATTACCAGGTTAGTAATGAGGACTATATACAGGGGATACCAGGTTAGTAATGAGACTATATACAGGGGATACCAGGTTAGTAATGAGACTATATACAGGGGATACCAGGTTAGTAATGAGACATATACAGGGGATACCAGGTTAGTAATGAGACTATATACAGGGGATACCAGGTTAGTAATGAGACTATATCAGGGGATACCAGGTTAGTAATGAGACTATATACAGGGGATACCAGGTTAGTAATGAGACTATATACAGGGGATACCAGGTTAGTAATGAGACTATAATACAGGGGATACCAGGTTAGTAATTGAGACTATATACAGGGATACCAGGTTAGTAATGAGGACTATATACAGGGGATACCAGGTCGTAATGAGACTTATACAGGGATACCAGGTTAGTAATGATACATATACAGGGGATACCAGGTTAGTAATGAGACTATATACAGGGGATACCAGGTTAGTAATGAGACTATATACAGGGGATACCAGGTTAGTAATGAGACTAGATACAGGGGATACCAGGTTAGTAATGAGACTATATACAGGGGATACCAGGTTTAGTAATGCGACTATATACAGGGGATACCAGGTTAGTAATGAGACTATATACAGGGGATACCAGGTTAGTAATGAGACTATATACAGGGGATACCAGGTTAGTAATGAGACTATATACAGGGGATACCAGGTTAGTAATGAGACTATATACAGGGGATACCAGGTTAGTAATGAGACTATATAAGGGGATACCAGGTTTAGTAATGAGACTATATACAGGGGATACCAGGTTAGTAATGAGACTATATACAGGGGATACCAGGTTTAGTAATGAGACTATATACAGGGGATACCAGGTTAGTAATGAGACTATATACAGGGGATACCAGGTTAGTAATGAGGACTATAATACAGGGGGTACCAGGTTAGTAATGAGACTATATACAGGGGATACCAGGTTAGTAATGAGGCTATATACAGGGGATACCAGGTTAGTAATGAGACTATATACAGGGGGTACCAGGTTAGTAATGAGACTATATACAGGGGATACCAGGTTAGTAATGAGACTATATACAGGGGGTACCAGGTTAGTAATGAGACTATATACAGGGGGTACCGGTACAGAGTCAATGTGGAGGCTCTATACAGGGGGTACCGGTACAGAGTCAATGTGGAGGCTATATACAGGGGGTACCGGTACAGAGTCAATGTGGAGGCTCTATACAGGGGGTACCAGGTTAGTAATGAGACTATATACAGGGGATACCAGGTTAGTAATGAGGCTCTATACAGGGGATACCAGGTTAGTAATGAGACTATATACAGGGGATACCAGGTTAGTAATGAGGCTCTATACAGGGGATACCAGGTTAGTAATGAGACTATATACAGGGGATACCAGGTTAGTAATGAGACTATATACAGGGGATACCAGGTTAGTAATGAGACTATATACAGGGGATACCAGGTTAGTAATGAGACTATATACAGGGGGGTACCGGTACAGAGTCAATGTGGAGGCTCTATACAGGGGGTACCAGGTTAGTAATGAGACTATATACAGGGGATACCAGGTTAGTAATGAGACTATATACAAAAATGCTTTGCTAGATAATAATAATAAAACAATTAAAAGGTATGGAACAAAATAAGGGAGTTCCCAGGACACCCCCTGGACAGGACACTAGTCTATCTCCTGTTTCTGATGTACAGGACACCCCCTGGACAGGACACTAGTCGATCTCCTGTTTCTGATGTACAGGACACCCCCTGGACAGGACACTAGTCTATCTCCTGTTTCTGATGTACAGGACACCCCCTGAACAGGACACTAGTCGATCTCCTGTTTCTGATGTACAGGACACCCCCTGGACAGGACACTAGTCTGTCTCCTGTTTCTGATGTACAGGACACCCCCTGGACAGAACACTAGTCTATCTCCTGTTTCTGATGTACAGGACACCCCCTGGACAGGACACTAGTCTATCTCCTGTTTCTGATGTACAGGACACCCCCTGGACAGGACACTAGTCTGTCTCCTGTTTCTGATGTACAGGACACCCCCTGGACAGGACACTAGTCTATCTCCTGTTTCTGATGTACAGGACACCCCCTGGACAGGACACTAGTCTGTCTCCTGTTTCTGATGTACAGGACACCCCCTGGATAGGACACTAGTCTATCTCCTGTTTCTGATGTACAGGACACCCCCTGGACAGGACACTAGTCTATCTCCTGTTTCTGATGTACAGGACGCCCCCTGGACAGGACACTAGTCTGTCTCCTGTTTCTGATGTACAGGACACCCCCTGGACAGGACACTAATCTATCTCCTGTTTCTGATGTACAGGACAGCCCCTGGACAGGACACTAGTATATCTCCTGTTTCTGATGTACAGGACACCCCCTGGACAGGACACTAGTCTGTCTCCTGTTTCTGATGTACAGGACACCCCCTGGACAGGACACTAGTCTGTCTCCTGTTTCTGATGTACAGGACACCCCCTGGACAGGACACTAGTCTGTCTCCTGTTTCTGATGTACAGGACACCCCCTGGACAGGACACTAGTCTATCTCCTGTTTCTGTAGCAGCTTGATGTACAGGACGCCCCCTGGACAGGACACTAATCTATCTCCTTTTTCTGTAGAGAGACAGCTTGATGTACAGGAAACCCCAGGACAGGACACTAGTCTATCTCCTGTTTCTGATGTACAGGACACCCCCTGGACAGGACACTAGTCTATCTCCTGTTTCTGATGTACAGGACACCCCCTGGATAGGACACTAGTCTATCTCCTGTTTCTGATGTACCAGGACACCCCCTGGACAGGACACTAGTCTATCTCCTGTTTCTGATGTACCAGGACACCCCCTGGACAGGACACTAGTCTATCTCCTGTTTCTGTAGCAGCTTGATGTACAAGGACACCCCCTGGACAGGACACTAGTCTATCTCCTGTTTCTGTAGCAGCTTCATGTACAAGGACACCCCCTGGACGGACACTAGTCTATCTCCTGTTTCTGTAGAGAGACAGCTTGATGTACAGGACACCCCCTGGACAGGACACTAGTCTATCTCATGTTTCTGTAGCAGCTTGATGTACAGGACACCCCCTGGACAGGACACTAGTCTATCTCCTGTTTCTGTAGAAAGAGAGCTTGATGTACAGGACACCCCCTGGACAGGACACTAGTCTATCTCCTATTTCTGTAGCAGCTTGATGTACAGGACACCCCCTGGACAGGACACTAGTCTATCTCCTGTTTCTGTAGAGAGACAGCTTGATGTACCAGGACACCCCCTGGACAGGACACTAGTCTGTCTCCTGTTTCTGATGTACCAGGACACCCCCTGGACAGGACACTAGTCTATCTCCTGTTTCTATAGAGAGACAGCTTGATATACAGGACACCCCCTGGACAGGACACTAGTCTATCTCCTGTTTCTGATGTACAGGACACCCCCTGGACAGGACACTAGTCTATCTCCTGTTTCTGATGTACAGGACACCCCCTGGATAGGACACTAGTCTATCTCCTGTTTCTGATGTACCAGGACACCCCCTGGACAGGACACTAGTCTATCTCCTGTTTCTGATGTACCAGGACACCCCCTGGACAGGACACTAGTCTATCTCCTGTTTCTGTAGCAGCTTGATGTACAGGACACCCCCTGGACAGGACACTAGTCTATCTCCTGTTTCTGTAGAGAGACAGCTTGATGTACCAGGACACCCCCTGGACAGGACACTAGTCTATCTCCTGTTTCTGTAGAAAGAGAGCTTGATCTACAGGACACCCCCTGGACAGGACACTAGTCTATCTCCTGTTTCTGTATCAGCTTGATGTACAGAACACCCCCTGGACAGGACACTAGTCTATCTCCTGTTTCTGTAGAAAGAGAGCTTGATCTACAGGACACCCCCTGGACAGGACACTAGTCTATCTCCTGTTTCTGTAGCAGCTTGATGTACAGGACACCCCCTGGACAGGACACTAGTCTATCTCCTGTTTCTGTAGAAAGAGAGCTTGATCTACAGGACACCCCCTGGACAGGACACTAGTCTATCTCCTGTTTCTGTAGCAGCTTGATGTACAGGACACCCCCTGGACAGGACACTAGTCTATCTCCTGTTTCTGTAGAGAGACAGCTTGATGTACAGGACACCCCCTGGACAGGACACTAGTCTATCATAGGACCTATCCAGGAAGACACTAAACTAGAGCCAATGGTGAAACCTACCAGATACACAGTAATAGAAGGCATGTAGTATTGTGACATGTGGGTGGTATTGTGATGTGGGTGGTATTATTGAAATTGGGGGTATTGTGATGTGGGTGGCATTGTGATCTGGGTGGTATTGTGATGTGGGTGGTAATGTGATATGGGTCATTTTGTGACGTGCGAGTGGTTTTGTGATGTGGGTGGTATTGTGGAAGTGGGTGGAATTGTGGTGTGGGTGGTAATGTGATGTGGGTGGTATTGTGATGTGGGTGGCATTGTGGTGTGGGTGGTATTGGGATGTGGGTCATATTGTGACATGTGGGTGGTATTATGATGTGGATGGTATTGTGACGTGTGGGTGGTATTGTGATGTGGGTTGTATTGTGGTGTGGGTGGTATTGTGGTGTGGGTGGTATTGTGACATGTGGGTGGTATTGTGATGTGTGGGTGGTATTGTGATGTGTGGGTGGTATTGTGGAAGTGCACCATCAAATTACCAGTCTGAGACAGAGAGAAGTAACACGACGTAGTTTTGTCTGTGAATGAAGTATCCTATGTACTGTATGTGTGGTATTACTAAGCGAGACCCGCTCGTCTTACACTGTGGGATAATGGAATGCTTTTCACACCTCTAAATATACCTCCCTTCCAACCGAGTGTAGTTGGTTAGTTAGCCTACCTGGTTGTGGCTGGCTTGGATGGAGCTCCCTCCCCCCTCCACACACAGTGACAGGACACAGGGAAAGGACACTGTGAGGTATTGTGAGGATGTGTGTGCGTGTGTGTGTGTGTGTGTGTGTGTGTGTGTGTGTGTGTGTGTGTGTGTGTGTGTGTGTGTGTGTGTGTGTGTGTGTGTGTGTGTGTGTGTGTGTGTGTGTGTGTGTGTGTGTGTGTGTGTGTGTGTGTGTGTGTGTGTCTGTGTCTGTGTGTGTTTGGTACTGTGATAATGTGTGTGTGTGGGATGACATCACTGGCGACCCCTCATCCAGAGAGGTCAACTAAGCAGCATTCCACAGAGCTCTGCAATCAGGCCTGTTATGACATGATGCTCCACAGAGACTATCTGTTCTGGTCCAAACATACAGAGACGAGAGAGAAAGTGAGAGAAAACGAGAGCTACAGTATATAGAGAGAGGGA
Source organism: Oncorhynchus kisutch (assembly GCF_002021735.2). Lineage (NCBI taxonomy): Eukaryota > Metazoa > Chordata > Actinopteri > Salmoniformes > Salmonidae > Oncorhynchus > Oncorhynchus kisutch. The sequence goes on from NC_034184.2 coordinate 86,319,135, forward strand.
CATAGAAAGTGGGAGAGAGAGAGAGAGAAAGAAAGAGAAGGGAGAGAGAGAGAGAGAGAGATCGAGTGAGTGTACTGAACAAGAATTACAGTTAGTGTCTGAGAGAGAGAGAGGGAGTGAGAGATGGAGTGAGATGGGGTGAGAGAGAGGGTGAGAGAGGGAATGACCGAGGGAGTGAACGAGGGAGTGACCAAGGGAGTGAGTGAGGGGGTGACTGAGGGAGTGAGAGAGGGATTGACCAAGGGAGTGAGAGAGGGGGTGAGAGAGGGGGTGAACGAGGGAGTGAGAGAGGGAGTGAGAGAAGGGGTGACCAAGGGAGTGAGAGAGGGGGTGACCGAGGGAGTGAGAGAGGGATTGACCAAGGGAGTGAGAGAGGGGGTGAGAGAGGGGATGAACGAGGGAGTGAGAGAGGGTGTGACCAAGGGAGTGAGAGAGGGAGTGAGAGAGGGAGTGACCGAGGGATTGAACGAGGGAGTGACCAAGGGAGTGAGAGAAGGGGTGACCAAGGGAGTGAGAGAGGGGGTGACCGAGGGAGTGAGAGAGGGATTGACCAAGGGAGTGAGAGAGGGGGTGAGAGAGGGGATGAACGAGGGAGTGGGAGAGGGAGTGAACGAGGGGGTGAATGAGGGAATGAGAGAGGGAGTGAACGAGGGAGTGACTGAGGGAGTGAATGAGGGAGTGAGACAGACCAATCAGAGGGGAGCATAGAGACTAGTCGAGAATGTGGTCCCTGTAGCAGACAGACCAATCAGAGGATGGGTGTCTCTAGCAGACAGACCAATCAGAGGATGGGTCACTCTAGCAGACAGACCAATCAGAGGGGGGCTTAGAGACTAGGTGAGAATGTGATCCCTGTAGCAGACAGACCAATCAGAGGGGGGCTTAGAGGCTAGTCGAGAATGTGGTCCCTGTAGCAGACAGACCAATCAGAGGGGAGCTTAGAGACTAGTCGAGAATGTGGTCCCTGTAGCAGACAGACCAATCAGAGGGGAGCTTAGAGACTAGTCGAGAATGTGGTCCCTGTAGCAGACAGACCAATCAGAGGGAAGCTTAGAGACTAGTCGAGAATGTGGTCCCTGTAGCAGACAGACCAATCAGAGGATGGGTGTCTCTAGCAGACAGACCAATCAGAGGATGGGTCCCTCTAGCAGACAGACCAATCAGAGGGGGGCTTAGAGACTAGTCGAGAATGTGATCCCTGTAGCAGACAGACCAATCAGAGGGGGGCTTAGAGGCTAGTCGAGAATGTGGTCCCTGTAGCAGACAGACCAATCAGAGGGGAGCTTAGAGGCTAGTCGAGAATGTGGTCCCTGTAGCAGACAGACCAATCAGAGGGGAGCATAGAGACTAGTCGAGAATGTGGTCCCTGTAGCAGACAGACCAATCAGAGGGGGGCTTTGAGGCTAGTCGGGAATGTGGTCCCTGTAGCAGACAGACCAATCAGAGGGGAGCTTAGAGGCTAGTCGAGAATGTGGTCCCTGTAGCAGACAGACCAATCAGAGGGGAGCTTAGAGGCTAGTCGAGAATGTGGTCCCTCTAGAAGACAGACCAATCAGAGGATAGGTCTCTCTAGCAGACAGACCAATCAGAGGATGGGTCTCTCTAGCAGACAGACCAATCAGAGGATGGGTCCCTCTAGCAGACAGACCAATCAGAGGGGAGCTTAGAGACTAGTCGAGAATGTGGTCCCTGTAGCAGACAGACAAATCAGAGGATGGGTCCCTCTAGCAGACAGACCAATCAGAGGATGGGTCTCTCTAGCAGACAGACCAATCAGAGGATGGGTCCCGTTAGCAGACAGACCAATCAGAGGATGGGTCTCTTTAGCAGACAGACCAATCAGAGGATGGGTCTCTTTAGCAGACAGACAGACCAATCAGAGGATTGGTCTCTCTAGCAGACAGACCAATCAGAGGAAGGGTCCCTGTAGCAGACAGACCAATCAGAAGACCAATCAGAGGATGGGTCTCTCTAGCAGACAGACCAATCAGAGGATGGGAAGGACAGGAAGGATATAACCCCACCCACTTTGCCAAAGCACAGCCCCCACACCACTAGAGGGATATCTTCAACCACCAACTTACCATCCTGAGACAAGGCCGAGTATAGCCCACAAAGATCTCCGCCACGGCACAACCCAAGGGGGGGGGGGGGTGCCAACCCAGACAGGAAGATCATATCAGTGACTCAACCCACTCAAGTGACACACCCCTCCTACATAAGCAAAGTCATACGCCATAGCTTGAGTTGAGTGAAATGGAAATAGTTTTTTTTTAAATGACAGAAATCCTCAGCAATCTATACACAATAGTCCATAATGACATCACAATAGCCCCTTATGACATCACAGTAGCCCATCATGACATCACAATAGCCCATAATGACAAAGCGTAAACAGGCTTTTAGAAATGCTTTACTTACATAAAAACATATATTTATTTATATTAGTATTCTGACCCTTTATATTAGTATTCTAAATTCTAAACAAGTGGAATTTTACTGCGGTCATGACTTCCGGTGTGCTGGTAATACTGTCACTGCAGCAGCCCTATGTGGTTAAACGTTAGCTAGCTTCCTAGCTAGCTGCTAGCTGTAGCTAACCTATCTTGCCTAATCAATAGCCTAGTCAATTAGTTAAGTGTGCAAAGCTGTCATCAAGGCAAAGGGTGGCTACTTTAAAGAATCTCAAATATAAAATATATTTCGATTTGTTTAACACTTTTTTGGTTACTACATGATTCCATATGTGTTATTTCATAGTTTTGATGTGTTCTCTATTATTCTACAATGTAGAAAATAGTAAAAATAAAGAAAACCCAATTCTCCGTTAACCTGTATACAGTGCCTTGCGAAAGTATTCGGCCCCCTTGAACTTTGCGCCCTTTTGCCACATTTCAGGCTTCAAACATAAAGATATAAAACTGTATTTTTTTGTGAAGAATCAACAACAAGTGGGACACAATCATGAAGTGGAACGACATTTATTGGATATTTCAAACTTTTTTAACAAATCAAAAACTGAAAAATTGGGCGTGCAAAATTATTCAGCCCCTTTACTTTCAGTGCAGCAAACTCTCTCCAGAAGTTCAGTGAGGATCTCTGAATGATCCAATCTTGACCTAAATGACTAATGATGATAAATACAATCCACCTGTGTGTAATCAAGTCTCCGTATAAATGCACCTGCACTGTGATAGTCTCAGAGGTCCGTTAAAAGCGCAGAGAGCATCATGAAGAACAAGGAACACACCAGGCAGGTCCGAGATACTGTTGTGAAGAAGTTTAAAGCCGGATTTGGATACAAAAAGATTTCCCAAGCTTTAAACATCCCAAGGAGCACTGTGCAAGCGATAATATTGAAATGGAAGGAGTATCAGACCATTGAACATCTACCAAGACCTGGCCGTCCCTCAAAACTTTCAGCTCATACAAGGAGAAGACTGATCAGAGATGCAGCCAAGAGGCCCATGATCACTCTGGATGAACTGCAGAGATCTACAGCTGAGGTGGGATACTCTGTCCATAGGACAACAATCAGTCGTATATTGCACAAATCTGGCCTTTATGGAAGAGTGGCAAGAAGAAAGCCATTTCTTAAAGACATCCATAAAAAGTGTTGTTTAAAGTTTGCCACAAGCCACCTGGGAGACACACCAAACATGTGGAAGAAGGTGCTCTGGTCAGATGAAACCAAAATTGAACTTTTTGGCAACAATGCAAAACGTTATGTTTGGCGTAAAAGCAACACAGCCCATCACCCTGAGCACATCATCCCCACTGTCAAACATGGTGGTGGCAGCATCATGGTTTGGGCCTGCTTTTCTTCAGCAGGGACAGGGAAGATTGCTAAAATTTATGGGAAGATGGATGGAGCCAAATACAGGACCATTCTGGAAGAAAACCTGATGGAGTCTGCAAAAGACCTGAGACTGGGACGGAGATTTGTCTTCCAACAAGACAATGATCCAAAACATAAAGCAAAATCTACAATGGAATGGTTAAAAAATAAACATATCCAGGTGTTAGAATGGCCAAGTCAAAGTCCAGACCTGAATCCAATCGAGAATCTGTGGAAAGAACTGAAAAACTGCTGTTCACAAATGCTCTCCATCCAACCTCACTGAGCTCGAGCTGTTTTGCAAGGAGGAATGGGAAAAAATTTCAGTCTCTCGATGTGCAAAACTGATAGAGACATACCCCAAGCGACTTACAGCTGTAATCGCAGCAAAAGGTGGCGCTACAAAGTATTAACTGAATAATTTTGCACGCCCAATTTTTCTGTTTTTGATTTGTTAAAAAAGTTTGAAATATCCAATAAATGTCGTTCCACTTCATGATTGTGTCCCACTTGTTGTTGATTCTTCACAAAAAAATACAGTTTTATATCTTTATGTTTGAAGCCTGAAATGTGGCAAAAGGTCGCAAAGTTCAAGGGGGCCGAATACTTTCGCAAGGCACTGTATATATTAGAGTAGTTAGTGGTTTCCTACACAGCCAATGACATACAGGTAGGTAGGTGTAGGAGTTAAATTTGAGCCAGTTTGCTACAGCAGGAAAATAATCCTGCAGCAACAGGAAATGTGAATTGTTATGTGGATTATAATTAATGGACATTTTTGTAAGGGTTTCAAAATAGTTTGTGCAGGAAAAAAAACTTCAGAAGCCGTTTTAATTAAACAAGAAATACACTACAGGTTCAACATTTCCTGCAGTGCAGAAACAATGGTCAAATTAAGATACTACAGTATGTAGTGTTGAAACGATGGTCAAATTAGGATACTACATACAGTATGTAGTGTTGAAACAATGGTCAAATTAAGATACTACAGTACGTAGTGTTGAAACGATGGTCAAATTAAGATACTACAGTATGTAGTGTTGAAACGATGGTCAAATTAAGATACTACAGTACGTAGTGTTGAAACGATGGTCAAATTAAGATACTACAGTATGTAGTGTTGAAATGATGGTAAAATTAGGATACTACAGTACGTAGTGCAGAAACAATGGTCAAATTAAGATACTACAGTACGTAGTGTTGAAACGATGGTCAAATTAGGATACTACATACAGTATGTAGTGTTGAAACGATGGTCAAATTAAGATACTACAGTATGTAGTGTTGAAACGATGGTCAAATTAAGATACTACAGTACGTAGTGTTGAAATGATGGTCAAATTAGGATACTACATACAGTATGTAGTGTTGAAACGATGGTCAAATTAAGATACTACAGTACGTAGTGTTGAAACGATGGTCAAATTAAGATACTACAGTATGTAGTGTTGAAATGATGGTAAAATTAGGATACTACAGTACGTAGTGCAGAAACAATGGTCAAATTAAGATACTACAGTACGTAGTGTTGAAACGATGGTCAAATTAGGATACTACATACAGTATGTAGTGTTGAAACGATGGTCAAGATACTACAGTATGTAGTGTTGAAACGATGGTCAAATTAAGATACTACAGTACGTAGTGTTGAAATAATGGTCAAATTAGGATATTACATACAGTATGTAGTGTTGAAACGATGGTCAAATTAAGATACTACAGTACGTAGTGTTGAAACGATGGTCAAATTAAGATACTACAAACAGTACGTAGTGTTGAAACGATGGTCAAATTAGGATACTACATGCAGTATGTAGTGTTGAAACGATGGTCAAATTAAGATACTACAGTATGTAGTGTTGAAACGATGGTCAAAGTAAGATACTACATACAGTATGTAGTGTTGAAACGATGGTCAAATTAAGATACTACAGTATGTAGTGTTGAAACGATGGTCAAATTAAGATACTACAGTACGTAGTGTTGAAACGATGGTCAAATTAAGATACTACAGTATGTAGTGTTGAAATGATGGTAAAATTAGGATACTACAGTACGTAGTGCAGAAACAATGGTCAAATTAAGATACTACAGTACGTAGTGTTGAAACGATGGTCAAATTAGGATACTACATACAGTATGTAGTGTTGAAACGATGGTCAAATTAAGATACTACAGTATGTAGTGTTGAAACGATGGTCAAATTAAGATACTACAGTACGTAGTGTTGAAATGATGGTCAAATTAGGATACTACATACAGTATGTAGTGTTGAAACGATGGTCAAATTAAGATACTACAGTACGTAGTGTTGAAACGATGGTCAAATTAAGATACTACAGTATGTAGTGTTGAAATGATGGTAAAATTAGGATACTACAGTACGTAGTGCAGAAACAATGGTCAAATTAAGATACTACAGTACGTAGTGTTGAAACGATGGTCAAATTAGGATACTACATACAGTATGTAGTGTTGAAACGATGGTCAAGATACTACAGTATGTAGTGTTGAAACGATGGTCAAATTAAGATACTACAGTACGTAGTGTTGAAATAATGGTCAAATTAGGATACTACATACAGTATGTAGTGTTGAAACGATGGTCAAATTAAGATACTACAGTACGTAGTGTTGAAACGATGGTCAAATTAAGATACTACAAACAGTACGTAGTGTTGAAACGATGGTCAAATTAGGATACTACATGCAGTATGTAGTGTTGAAACGATGGTCAAATTAAGATACTACAGTATGTAGTGTTGAAACGATGGTCAAAGTAAGATACTACATACAGTATGTAGTGTTGAAATGATGGTCAAATTAAGATACTACAGTATGTAGTGTTGAAAGGATGGTCAAATTAAGATACTACAGTATGTAGTGTTGAAATGATGGTCAAATTAGGATACTACATACAGTATGTAGTGTTGAAATGATGGTCAAATTAAGATACTACAGTACGTAGTGTTGAAACGATGGTCAAATTAAGATACTACAGTATGTAGTGTTGAAATGATGGTCAAATTAGGATACTACATACAGTATGTAGTGTTGAAATGATGGTCAAATAAAGATACTACAGTATGTAGTGTTGAAACGATGGTCAAATTAAGATACTACAGTACGTAGTGTTGAAATGATGGTCAAATTAAGATACTACATACAGTATGTAGTGTTGAAACGATGGTCAAATTACGATACTACAGTACGTAGTGTTGAAACGATGGTCAAATTAAGATACTACAGTACGTAGTGTTGAAACGATGGTCAAATTAAGATACTACAGTACGTAGTGTTGAAACGATGGTCAAATTAAGATACTACAGTATGTAGTGTTGAAACGATGGTCAAATTAAGATACTACATACAGTACGTAGTGTTGAAACGATGGTCAAATTAAGATACTACAGTATGTAGTGTTGAAACGATGGTCAAATTAAGATACTACAGTATGTAGTGTTGAAACGATGGTCAAATTAAGATACTACATACAGTATGTAGTGTTGAAATGATGGTCAAATTAAGATACTACAGTATGTAGTGTTGAAATGATGGTCAAATTAAGATACTACATACAGTATGTAGTGTTGAAATGATGGTCAAATTAAGATACTACAGTATGTAGTGTTGAAATGATGGTCAAATTAGGATACTACAGTATGTAGTGTTGAAACGATGGTCAAATTAAGATACTACAGTATGTAGTGTTGAAACGATGGTCAAATTAAGATACTACATACAGTATGTAGTGTTGAAATGATGGTCAAATTAAGATACTACAGTATGTAGTGTTGAAATGATGGTCAAATTAAGATACTACATACAGTATGTAGTGTTGAAACGATGGTCAAATTAAGATACTACAGTATGTAGTGTTGAAACGATGGTCAAATTACGATACTACATACAGTATGTAGTGTTGAAATGATGGTCAAATTACGATACTACAGTATGTAGTGTTGAAATCCTGGTTGGAGGATTGCGAATGTCCTGCATATTCCCTCCTGATACCAGGAACCATCCGACTGGGTTTTCTGGGGAACTGCTATTGGATTTGATCAGCTCTACAAACACCAGTTTTACAAAGCTGATGAGGAAACTGACAGTGATGGATAAAAATAGAACTGCCAAGATAACAACAGCATGAGGATCAGTTTGTAGCTAGTCTAGGTACCGCAGGTCAGTACATGAGGATCAGTCTATTGTTAATCTAGGTACCGCAGGTCAGTACCTGAGAATCAGTTTGGAGCTAATCTAGGTACCGCAGGTCAGTACCTGAGAATCAGTTTGTATTTAGTCGAGGTACCGCAGATCAGTACCTGAGGATCAGTCTATTGTTAATCTAGGTACCACAGGTTTTAGTCATGAGGATCAGTCTACTGTTAACCTCTCTAGGGGTTGTTTTCCGTCCCACCTGGCCAACATCCAGTGAAATGGATGAAATTCAGAGTGCCAAATTCAAAAACAGAAATGCCAGGCCTCTCTCATGTGTCTGTGTGTGAGAGTTATGATGTATGTGGAGGAACAGAGAGATACTCAGGCCTGACAGACACATGGAAACCTGCCATAGAGAGACAGACACATGGAAACCTGCCATAGAGAGACAGACACATGGAAACCTGCCATAGAGAGACAGACACATGGAAACCTGCCATAGAGAGACAGACACATGGAAATCTGCCATAGAGAGACAGACACATGGAAACCTGCCATAGAGACAGACACATGGAAACCTGCCATAAAGAGAGAGACAAGATGCAGACACATAGAAACCTGCCATAGAGAGACAGACACATATAAACCTGCCATAGAGAGACAGACACATGGAAACCTGCCATAGAGAGACAGACACATAGAAACCTGCCATAGAGAGACAGACACATGGAAACCTGCCATAGAGACAGACACATGGAAACCTGCCATAAAGAGAGAGACACATGGAAACCTGCCATAGAGAGACAGACACATGGAAACCTGCCATAGAGACAGACACATGGAAACCTGCCAAAGAGAGACAGACACATGGAAACCTGCCATAGAGAGACAGACACATGGAAACCTGCCATAAAGAGAGAGACACATGGAAACCTGTCATAAAGAGAGAGACACATGGAAACCTGCATATTACTATTTCTCTCTGTCCCTCTCTGTCCCTCTCTCTCTGTCTCTCTCTCTCGCCCTCTTTCTCTCTGTCCCTCTCTCTCCCTCTTTCTCTCCCTCTTTCTCTCTGTCCCTCTCTCTGTCCCTCTTTCTCTCTGTCCCTCTCTCTCTCTGTCCCTCTCTCTCCCTCTCTGTCCCTCTCTCTCTCCATCTTTCTCTCTGTCCCTCTCGCTCTCTGTCCCTCTCTCTATCTGTCCCTCTCTCTCTCTGTCCCTCTCTCTCTGTCCCTCTCTCTCTCTCTCTGTCCCTCTCTCTTTCTGTCCCTCTCTCTTTCTGTCCCTCTCTCTCTGTCCCTCTCCCTCTCTGTCCCTCTCCCTCTCTCTCTCCATCCCTCTTTCTCTCCCTTCCTCCCCATCGCCCCCCTCTCTCCCTCTCCCCCTGTCTCAATTTCAATTTACTTTCAATTTAAGGGCTTTATTGGCATGGGAAATATATGTTAACATTGTAGATAATAAGTAGATAATAGATAATACTGAAATAAACAGGAAAAATTAGGAATAAAGACATTTTATGTCTATATGGAGTGTTCTAACGAGTGAAAATAGTTCAAGTTCAAAATAAATAAACATAAATATGGGTTGTATTTACAATGGTGTTCTTCACTGGTTGCTATTTCTCTTGTGGCAATAGGTCACAAATATTGCTGCTGTGATGGCACACTGTGCTATTTTACCAAATAGATATGAGAGTTAATCAACATTGGTTCTCTCTCTCTCTCCTGCACACACACACACACACACACACACACACACACACACACACACACACACACACACACACACACACACACACACACACACACACACACACACACACACACACACACACACACACACACAGACTCTCTCCCACAACTTTACACAGACTCTTAAAGGGATAGATCAAATCATGGATACTATTTCTGTGTCTCTGCGTTCATTTTGAAGTAAGTTGCCAACTCGTCAAAACTTCCCTAATCTTCCTTGGAGGCAGATACATGCAAATGTTTTTCAGAAGTTCACCTGACTAAGATACAGCGCTTAATGTCCAAAATCACCAACTATCCCTTTTTAGCAAGGTGGTATCAGACATAGATCTACACAACAACAACAAAAGACTTCTCAAGAGGGCTTACGAGAGACAAAATGGGGAATTACTCTGCGCCCAATTTAACCCGAACGGAAAGCAGGTTTTCTTGGTCAAATATAACATCCTTGAGAAGCAAAGAAAGCACTTCTAGAGGTTAATGAGCTCAATGGAACAATGTTTACAGTCACTGACCAATACAAAAAGAAACTGGGCTTCACATAGTTTTGGATCTGTGTAGAATGTAATGAATGTAATTCTTAGAACCCCTGGAAAGAATTCTTAGAACCCCTGGAAAGAATTCTTAGAACCCCAGGAAAGAATTCTTAGAACCCCTGGAAAGAATTCTTAGAACCCCTGGAAAGAATTCTTAGAACCCCTGGAAAGAATTCTTAGAACCCCTGGAAAGAATTCTTAGAACCCCTGGAAATAATTCTTAGAACCCCAGGAAAGAATTCTTAGAACCCCAGGAAAGAATTCTTAGAACCCCAGGAAAGAATTCTTAGAACCCCAGGAAAGAATTCTTAGAACCCCAGGAAAGAATTCTTAGAACCCCAGGAAAGAATTCTCAGAACCCCAGGAAAGAATTCTTAGAACCCCAGGAAAGAATTCTTAGAACCCCAGGAAAGAATTCTTAGAACCCCAGGAAAGACAGTTATCCGGAAAAACCCACTTTCACGTTTGGATTAAAAAGACCTTTGAGTTGTTTTGTGGTTCCAATGATCCTAGAAACTATTTTGGTCCCCTCCCCATTATAGAAGCTATTTAAAACATTGACAGAGGGAGACACTTGTTCTAACCATAGAAATAACATCTATATAAGGGGGGCCTCCCACGTTCAAGTCAATGATGGCATAGTGATTGGATTTCTATTGTCCTGACTTCCCAGTTCCGCTCTGGCTTCAACCCTTGACATGAAGTTCTACTGTAGAGGTGCGATGTACTTACTAACTCTCTGATGACTAGCATGTCATTGTACCACACACTGAATCCTGTACATATGACAAGTACACTTTGAATTGATTCACTAAGCAGAATTTTCATTAGCCAGATTATCAGAACTTTTAAACACATGAATGTTTTAATTCACTGTTAGGTGTCTGTGTTGGCTGGACGCTGAGAACGTCCCAGTTATTTAAGATAAGAAACAAATTGCATCCTATTTCCTGGTTGACGATTTTGTTTTGACTAAAGTATGTAGCAAACGACTTCACCGATGGCAGCCTCTCAGACTGAAGTATGTAGCAAACGACAAAGAGGCTAAAATATTTCAGTGAACGACAAAGAGGCTAAAATATTCCAGGCTACTTACTCCCTAAATAGTGCACTGCTTTTAACCAGGGCCCATAGAAAATAGGGTGTCATTAGGGGATGCAGGATGCTGTGCCAGGTTAACACCATGTCAGTTCCCCTGGTAATGTTGTGCCAGGTTAACACCATGTCAGTTCCCCTGGTAATGTTGTGCCAGGTTAACACCATGTCAGTTCCCCTGGTAATGTTGTGCCAGGTTAACACCATGTCAGTTCCCCTGGTAATGCTGTGCCAGGTTAACACCATGTCAGTTCCCCTGGTAATGTTGTGCCAGGTTAACACCATGTCAGTTCCCCTGGTAATGCTGTGCCAGGTTAACACCATGTCAGTTCCCCTGGTAATGCTGTGCCAGGTTAACACCATGTCAGTTCCCCTGGTAATGCTGTGCCAGGTTAACACCATGTCAGTTCCCCTGGTAATGTTGTGCCAGGTTAACACCATGTCAGTTCCCCTGGTAATGCTGTGCCAGGTTAACACCATGTCAGTTCCCTGGTAATGCTGTGCCAGGTTAACACCATGTCAGTTCCCCTGGTAATGCTGTGCCAGGTTAACACCATGTCAGTTCCCCTGGTAATGTAGTGCCAGGTTAACACCATGTCAGTTCCCCTTTGAGCATCCAAATGGCAGATCTTCCAGGCTGCGCTCTGTGGTCCCCGGCATAGGCCTACGGTTTGAGATGAGGAAATGATTATATTCATATTATATAACAGTTGAGAACAAATTCTTATTTTCAATGACGGCCTAGGTTCAGTGGGTTAACTGGTCTAGGAACAGTGGGATAACTGGTCTAGGAACAGTGGGTTAACTGGTCTAGGAACAGTGGGTTAACTGGTCTAGGAACAGTGGGTTAACTGGTCTAGGAACAGTGGGTTAACTGGTCTAGGAAGAGTGGGTTAACTGGTCTAGGAACAGTGGGTTAACTGGTCTAGGAACAGTGGGTTAACTGGTCTAGGAACAGTGGGTTAACTGGTCTAGGAACAGTGGGTTAACTGGTCTAGGAACAGTGGGTTAACTGGTCTAGGAACAGTGGGTTAACTGGTCTAGGAACAGTGGGTTAACTGGTCTAGGAACAGTGGGTTAACTGGTCTAGGAACAGTGGGTTAACTGGTCTAGGAACAGTGGGTTAACTGGTCTAGGAACAGTGGGTTAACTGGTCTAGGCTAGGAACAGTGGGTTAACTGGTCTAGGAACAGTGGGTTAACTGGTCTAGGAACAGTGGGTTAACTGGTCTAGGAAGAGTGGGTTAACTGGTCTAGGAAGAGTGGGTTAACTGGTCTAGGAAGAGTGGGTTAACTGGTCTAGGAAGAGTGGGTTAACTGGTCTAGGAACAGTGGGGTTAACTGGTCTAGGAACAGTGGGTTAACTGGTCTAGGAACAGTGGGTTAACTGGTCTAGGAACAGTGGGTTAACTGGTCTAGGAACAGTGGGTTAACTGGTCTAGGAACAGTGGGTTAACTGGTCTAGGAACAGTGGGTTAACTGGTCTAGGAACAGTGGGTTAACTGGTCTAGGAACAGTGGGGTTAACTGGTCTAGGAACAGTGGGTTAACTGGTCTAGGAACAGTGGGTTAACTGGTCTAGGAACAGTGGGTTAACTGGTCTAGGAACAGTGGGTTAACTGGTCTAGGAACAGTGGGTTAACTGGTCTAGGAACAGTGGGTTAACTGGTCTAGGAACAGTGGGGTTAACTGGCCTAGGAACAGTGGGTTAACTGGTCTAGGAACAGTGGGTTAACTGGCCTAGGAACAGTGGGTTAACTGGTCTAGGAACAGTGGGTTAACTGGTCTAGGAACAGTGGGTTAACTGGCCTAGGAACAGTGGGTTAACTGGTCTAGGAACAGTGGGTTAACTGGCCTAGGAACAGTGGGTTAACTGGTCTAGGAACAGTGGGTTAACTGGCCTAGGAACAGTGGGGTTAACTGGTCTAGGAACAGTGGGTTA
>NC_034184.2:86339951-86349951 GCF_002021735.2 Oncorhynchus kisutch
TTGAACCCCCGAGCTGACAAGGTGAAAATCTGTCGTTCTGCCCCTGAACAAGGCAGTTAACCCACTGTTCCCTGGGTGCCATGGATGTTGACTACGGCAGCCCCCAGCACCTCTCTGAGTCAGAGGCAGAAGACACATTTCAGTTGAATACATTCAGTTGGACATGGTATCCACCTGTGTGCTTATACAGGTTCAGGAGTAATCCTGGGAAAGGTACTTTCTTGTATACTGGAGCCTCAGGATGGAATGAGTTGCCTCTGACTATAAATACAACTCAGGATGGAATGAGTTGTCTCTGCCTATAAATACAACTCAGGATGGAATGAGTTGCCTCTGACTATAAATACAACTCAGGATGGAATGAGTTGCCTCTGACTATAAATACAACTCAGGATGGAATGAGTTGCCTCTGACTATAAAAACAACTCAGGATGGAATGAGTTGCCTCTGACTATAAATACAACTCAGGATGGAATGAGTTGCCTCTGACTATAAATACAACTCAGGATGGAATGAGTTGCCTCTGACTATAAATACAACTCAGGATGGAATGAGTTGCCTCTGACTATAAATACAACTCAGGATGGAATGAGTTGCCTCTGACTATAAATACAACTCAGGATGGAATGAGTTGCCTCTGACTATAAATACAACTCAGGATGGAATGAGTTGCCTCTGACTATAAATACAACTCAGGATGGAATGAGTTGCCTCTGACTATAAATACAACTCAGGATGGAATGAGTTGCCTCTGACTATAAATACAACTCAGGATGGAATGAGTTGCCTCTGACTATAAATACAACTCAGGATGGAATGAGTTGCCTCTGACTATAAATACAACTCAGGATGGAATGAGTTGCCTCTGACTATAAATACAACTCAGGATGGAATGAGTTGCCTCTGACTATAAATACAACTCAGGATGGAATGAGTTGCCTCTGACTATAAATACAACTCAGGATGGAATGAGTTGCCTCTGACTATAAATACAACTCAGGATGGAATGAGTTGCCTCTGACTATAAATACAACTCAGGATGGAATGAGTTGCCTCTGACTATAAATACAACTCAGGATGGAATGAGTTGCCTCTGACTATAAATACAACTCAGGATGGAATGAGTTGCCTCTGACTATAAATACAACTCAGAATGGAATGAGTTGCCTCTGACTATAAATACAACTCAGGATGGAATGAGTTGCCTCTGACTATAAATACAACTCAGGATGGAATGAGTTGCCTCTGACTATAAATACAACGTCCTCTCTGGACAGCTTTAAACATAAAGTAAACATATGTTTGATGTCCTCTGTGCCCATATGAATAACCCCTATGATGTAACTGGAATGATGAGATAGAGGTTCTTCTTCTCTGTTTTTGATGAGATAGATGTTCTTCTTCTCTGTTTTTGATGAGATAGAGGTTCTTCTTCTCTGTTTTTGATGAGATATATATTCTTCTTCTCTGTTTTTGATGAGATAGAGGTTCTTCTTCTCTGTTTTTGATGAGATAGATGTTCTTCTTCTCTGTTTTTGATGAGATAGAGGTTCTTCTTCTCTGTTTTTGATGAGATAGATGTTCTTCTTCTCTGTTTTTGATGAGATAGAGGTTCTTCTTCTCTGTTTTTGATGAGATAGAGGTTCTTCTTCTCTGTTTTTGATGAGATAGATATTCTTCTTCTCTGTTTTTGATGAGATATATATTCTTCTTCTCTGTTTTTGATGAGATAGAGGTTCTTCTTCTCTGTTTTTGATGAGATAGAGGTTCTTCTTCTCTGTTTTTGATGAGATAGATATTCTTCTTCTCTGTTTTTGATGAGATATATATTCTTCTTCTCTGTTTTTGATGAGATAGAGGTTCTTCTTCTCTGTTTTTGATGAGATAGATGTTCTTCTTCTCTGTTTTTGATGAGATATATATTCTTCTTCTCTGTTTTTGATGAGATAGAGGTTCTTCTTCTCTGTTTTTGATGAGATAGATATTCTTCTTCTCTGTTTTTGATGAGATATATATTCTTCTTCTCTGTTTTTGATGAGATAGAGGTTCTTCTTCTCTGTTTTTGATGAGATAGATGTTCTTCTTCTCTGTTTTTGATGAGATAGAGGTTCTTCTTCTCTGTTTTTGATGAGATAGATGTTCTTCTTCTCTGTTTTTGATTAGATGTATATTCTTCTTCTCTGTTTTTGATGAGATAGAGGTTCTTCTTCTCTGTTTTTGATGAGATAGATATTCTTCTTCTCTGTTTTTGATGAGATATATATTCTTCTTCTCTGTTTTTGATGAGATAGAGGTTCTTCTTCTCTGTTTTTGATGAGATATATATTTTAAGTCTCTGTTTTTGATGAGATAGAGGTTCTTCTTCTCTGTTTTTGATGAGATAGATGTTCTTCTTCTCTGTTTTTGATTAGATGTATATTCTTCTTCTCTGTTTTTGATGAGATAGATGTTCTTCTTCTCTGTTTTTGATGAGATAGAGGTTCTTCTTCTCTGTTTTTGATGACGTAGATGTTCTTCTTCTCTGTTTTGGTTTTATTATTTCCCTGCCATACTGTGTTCCATCTTGTCCAGCCATCTTGTGTCAAGAAGAAGAAGAAGAAGAAGAAGAAGAAGAAGAAGAAGAAGAAGAAGAAGAAGAAGAAGAAGAAGAAGAAGACCGCAATGGAAATAAGTCCCAGAATTCATAGTGTTTTATCCTCTATGATTTATGTCATGTACGGCTTTTTTATGCTCTTTTTTTAAATTTTTTAAATGGTCGAATTAATAAATGAAACTGAACCTATAGAAAACTGTTCTTTCTTTAGATGTGTTTTCAGATCCTTCCAGTCAACTCTGCTTAACTTAAAATATGCTCTCTCTCTCGAAAACAGAATCCCATTGAAAATCCTATTTTTCATTACCCTAGTTTTAACCCTATCCTGGCCCTCCTACTGCAGTAGTCACTGTGATCAAACAGACTGACACAGTAGACTGCAGTAGTCACTGTGATCAAACAGACTGACACAGTAGTCTGCAGTAGTCACTGTGAGCAAACAGACTGACACAGTAGACTGCAGTAGTCACTGTGATCAAACAGACTGACACAGTAGACTGCAGTAGTCACTGTGAGCAAACAGACTGACACAGTAGACTGCAGTAGTCACTGTGATCAAACAGACTGACACAGTAGACTGCAGTAGTCACTGTGAGCAAACAGACTGACACAGTAGACTGCAATAGTCACTGTGATCAAACAGACTGACACAGTAGACTGCAGTAGTCACTGTGATCAAACAGACTGACACAGTAGACTGCAGTAGTCACTGTGAGCAAACAGACTGACACAGTAGACTGCAGCGGTCACTGTGATCAAACAGACTGACACAGTAGACTGCAGTAGTCACTGTGAGCAAACAGACTGACACAGTAGACTGCAGTAGTCACTGTGATCAAACAGACTGACACAGTAGACTGCAGTAGTCACACTGAGCAAACAGACTGACACAGTAGACTGCAGTAGTCACTGTGATCAAACAGACTGACACAGTAGACTGCAGTAGTCACTGTGAGCAAACAGACTGACACAGTAGACTGCAGTAGTCACTGTGATCAAACAGACTGACACAGTAGACCCGCAGTAGTCACTGTGAGCAAACAGACTGACACAGTAGACTGCAGTAGTCACTGTGATCAAACAGACTGACACAGTAGACTGCAGTAGCCACTGTGATTAAACAGACTGACACAGTAGACTGCAGCAGTCACTGTGATAAAACAGACTGACACAGTAGACTGCAGTAGTCACTGTGATCAAACAGACTGACACAGTAGACTGCAGTAGTCACTGTGAGCAAACAGACTGACACAGTAGACTGCAGCGGTCACTGTGATCAAACAGACTGACACAGTAGACTGCAGTAGTCACTGTGAGCAAACAGACTGACACAGTAGACTGCAGTAGTCACTGTGATCAAACAGACTGACACAGTAGACTGCAGTAGTCACACTGAGCAAACAGACTGACACAGTAGACTGCAGTAGTCACTGTGATCAAACAGACTGACACAGTAGACTGCAGTAGTCACTGTGAGCAAACAGACTGACACAGTAGACTGCAGTAGTCACTGTGATCAAACAGACTGACACAGTAGACCCGCAGTAGTCACTGTGAGCAAACAGACTGACACAGTAGACTGCAGTAGTCACTGTGATCAAACAGACTGACACAGTAGACTGCAGTAGCCACTGTGATTAAACAGACTGACACAGTAGACTGCAGCAGTCACTGTGATAAAACAGACTGACACAGTAGACCCGCAGTAGTCACTGTGATCAAACAGACTGACACAGTAGACTGCAGCAGTCACTGTGAGCAAACAGACTGACACAGACTGCAGTAGTCACTGTGATCAAACAGACTGACACAGTAGACTGCAGTAGTCACTGTGAGCAAACAGACTGACAAAGTAGACTGCAGTAGTCACTGTGATCAAACAGATTGACACAGTAGACTGCAGTAGTCACTGTGAGCAAACAGACTGACACAGACTGCAGTAGTCACTGTGATCAAACAGACTGAAACAGTAGACCCGCAGTAGTCACTGTGAGCAAACAGACTGACACAGTAGACTGCAGTAGTCACTGTGATCAAACAGACTGACACAGTAGACTGCAGTAGTCACTGTGATCAAACAGACTGACACAGTAGACCGCAGTAGTCACTGTGATCAAACAGACTGACACAGTAGACTGCAGTAGTCACTGTGAGCAAACAGACTGACACAGTAGACCGCAGCAGTCACTGTGAGCAAACAGACTGACACAGACTGCAGTAGTCACTGTGATCAAACAGACTGACACAGTAGACTGCAGTAGTCACTGTGAGCAAACAGACTGACACAGTAGACTGCAGTAGTCACTGTTAGCAAACAGACTGACACAGTAGACTGCAGCAGTCACTGTGAGCAAACAGACTGACACAGTAGACCGAAGTAGTCACTGTGATCAAACAGACTGACACAGTAGACTCGCAGTAGTCACTGTGAGCAAGCAGACTGACACAGTAGACCCGCAGTAGTCACTGTGAGCAAACAGACTGACACAGTAGACTGCAGTAGTCACTGTGAGCAAACAGACTGACACAGTAGACTGCAGTAGTCACTGTGAGCAAACATACTGACACAGTAGACTGCAGCAGTCACTGTGATCAAACAGACTGACACAGTAGACCCGCAGTAGTCACTGTGAGCAAACAGACTGACACAGTAGACTGCAGTAGTCACTGTGAGCAAACAGACTGACACAGTAGACTGCAGTAGTCACTGTGAGCAAACAGACTGACGCAGTAGACTGCAGCAGTCACTGTGAGCAAACAGACTGACGCAGTAGACTGCAGTAGTCACTGTGAGCAAACAGACTGACACAGTAGACTGCAGTAGTCACTGTGAGCAAACAGACTGACACAGTAGACTGCAGTAGTCACTGTGAGCAAACAGACTGACACAGTAGACTGCAGTAGTCACTGTGATCAAACAGACTGACACAGTAGACTGCAGTAGTCACTGTGAGCAAACAGACTGACACAGTAGACTGCAGTAGTCACTGTGAGCAAACAGACTGACACAGTAGACTGCAGCGGTCACTGTGATCAAACAGACTGACACAGTAGACTGCAGTAGTCACTGTGATCAAAGAGACTTACACAGTAGACTGCAGTAGTCACTGTGATCAAACAGACTGACACAGTAGACTGCAGTAGTCACTGTGATCAAACAGACTGACACAGTAGACTGCAGTAGTCACTGTGAGCAAACAGACTGACACAGTAGACTGCAGTAGTCACTGTGAACAAACAGACTGAGACAGTAGACTGCAGCAGTCACTGCGAGCAAACAGACTGACACAGTAGACTGCAGAAGTCACTGTGATCAAACAGACTGACACAGTAGTCTGCAGTAGTCACTGTGAGCAAACAGACTGACACAGTAGACTGCAGTAATCACTGTGATCAAACAGACTGACACAGTAGACCCGCAGTAGTCACTGTGAGCAAACAGACTGACACAGTAGACTGCAGTAGTCACTGTGATCAAACAGACTGACACAGTAGACTGCAGTAGTCACTGTGATCAAACAGACTGACACAGTAGACTGCAGCAGTCACTGTGATCAAACAGACTGACACAGTAGACCCGCAGTAGTCACTGTGATCAAACAGACTGACACAGTAGACTGCAGCAGTCACTGTGAGCAAACAGACTGACACAGACTGCAGTAGTCACTGTGATCAAACAGACTGACACAGTAGACTGAAGTAGTCACTGTGAGCAAACAGACTGACAAAGTAGACTGCAGTAGTCACTGTGATCAAACAGACTGACACAGTAGACTGCAGTAGTCACTGTGAGCAAACAGACTGACACAGACTGCAGTAGTCACTGTGATCAAACAGACTGACACAGTCGACCCGCAGTAGTCACTGTGAGCAAACAGACTGACACAGTAGACTGCAGTAGTCACTGTGATCAAACAGACTGACACAGTAGACTGCAGTAGTCACTGTGATCAAACAGACTGACACAGTAGACCGCAGTAGTCACTGTGATCAAACAGACTGACACAGTAGACTGCAGTAGTCACTGTGAGCAAACAGACTGACACAGTAGACTGCAGCAGTCACTGTGAGCAAACAGACTGACACAGACTGCAGTAGTCACTGTGATCAAACAGACTAACACAGTAAACTGCAGTAGTCACTGTGAGCAAACAGACTGACACAGTAGACTGCAGTAGTCACTGTGAGCAAACAGACTGACACAGTAGACTGCAGCAGTCACTGTGAGTAAACAGACTGACACAGTAGACCGAAGTAGTCACTGTGATCAAACAGACTGACACAGTAGACCCGCAGTAGTCACTGTGAGCAAACAGACTGACACAGTAGACTGCAGTAGTCACTGTGAGCAAACAGACTGACACAGTAGACTGCAGTAGTCACTGTGAGCAAACATACTGACACAGTAGACTGTAGCAGTCACTGTGATCAAACAGACTGACACAGTAGACCCGCAGTAGTCACTGTGAGCAAACAGACTGACACAGTAGACTGCAGTAGTTACTGTGAGCAAACAGACTGACACAGTAGACTGCAGTAGTCACTGTGAGCAAACAGACTGACGCAGTAGACTGCAGCAGTCACTGTGAGCAAACAGACTGACGCAGTAGACTGCAGTAGTCACTGTGAGCAAACAGACTGACACAGTAGACTGCAGCGGTCACTGTGATCAAACAGACTGACACAGTAGACTGCAGTAGTCACTGTGATCAAAGAGACTTACACAGTAGACTGCAGTAGTCACTGTGATCAAACAGACTGACACAGTAGACTGCAGTAGTCACTGTGAGCAAACAGACTGACACAGTAGACTGCAGTAGTCACTGTGAGCAAACATACTGACACAGTAGACTGCAGCAGTCACTGTGATCAAACAGACTGACACAGTAGACCCGCAGTAGTCACTGTGAGCAAACAGACTGACACAGTAGACTGCAGTAGTCACTGTGAGCAAACAGACTGACGCAGTAGACTGCAGCAGTCACTGTGAGCAAACAGACTGACGCAGTAGACTGCAGTAGTCACTGTGAGCAAACAGACTGACACAGTAGACTGCAGTAGTCACTGTGAGCAAACAGACTGACACAGTAGACTGCAGTAGTCACTGTGAGCAAACAGACTGACACAGTAGACTGCAGTAGTCACTGTGATCAAACAGACTGACACAGTAGACTGCAGTAGTCACTGTGATCAAACAGACTGACACAGTAGACTGCAGTAGTCACTGTGAGCAAACAGACTGACACAGTAGACTGCAGCGGTCACTGTGATCAAACAGACTGACACAGTAGACTGCAGTAGTCACTGTGATCAAAGAGACTTACACAGTAGACTGCAGTAGTCACTGTGATCAAACAGACTGACAAAGTAGACTGCAGTAGTCACTGTGATCAAACAGACTGACACAGTAGACTGCAGTAGTCACTGTGAGCAAACAGACTGACACAGTAGACTGCAGCAGTCACTGTGAGCAAACAGACTGACACAGTAGACTGCAGCAGTCACTGTGATCAAACAGACTGACACAGTAGTCTGCAGTAGTCACTGTGAGCAAACAGACTGACACAGTAGACTGCAGTAATCACTGTGATCAAACAGACTGACACAGTAGACCCGCAGTAGTCACTGTGAGCAAACAGACTGACACAGTAGACTGCAGTAGTCACTGTGATCAAACAGACTGACACAGTAGACTGCAGTAGTCACTGTGATCAAACAGACTGACACAGTAGACTGCAGCAGTCACTGTGATCAAACAGACTGACACAGTAGACCCGCAGTAGTCACTGTGATCAAACAGACTGACACAGTAGACAGCAGCAGTCACTGTGAGCAAACAGACTGACACAGACTGCAGTAGTCACTGTGATCAAACAGACTGACACAGTAGACTGCAGTAGTCACTGTGAGCAAACAGACTGACACAGTAGACTGCAGTAGTCACTGTGATCAAACAGACTGACACAGTAGACTGCAGTAGTCACTGTGAGCAAACAGACTGACACAGACTGCAGTAGTCACTGTGATCAAACAGACTGACACAGTAGACCCGCAGTAGTCACTGTGAGCAAACAGACTGACACAGTAGACTGCAGTAGTCACTGTGATCAAACAGACTGACACAGTAGACTGCAGTAGTCACTGTGATCAAACAGACTGACACATTAGACCGCAGTAGTCACTGTGATCAAACAGACTGACACAGTAGACTGCAGTAGTCACTGTGAGCAAACAGACTGACACAGTAGACTGCAGCAGTCACTGTGAGCAAACAGACTGACACAGACTGCAGTAGTCACTGTGATCAAACAGACTGACACAGTAAATCAAATCAAATCAAATCAAATTGATTTATATAGCCCTTCGTACATCAGCTGATATCTCAAAGTGCTGTACAGAAACCCAGCCTAAAACCCCAAACAGCAAGCAATGCAGGTGTAGAAGCACGGTGGCTAGGAAAAACTCCCTAGAAAGGCCAATACCTAGGAAGAAACCTAGAGAGGAACCAGGCTATGTGGGGTGGCCAGTCCTCTTCTGGCTGTGCCGGGTGGAGATTATAACAGAACATGGCCAAGATGTTCAAATGTTCATAAATGACCAGCATGGTCGAATAATAATAAGGCAGAACAGTTGAAACTAGAGCAGCAGCACAGTCAGGTGGAAGTTGAAACTGGAGCAGCAGCATGGCCAGGTGGACTGGGGACAGCAAGGAGTCATCATGTTCGAGTTTTTGTCTGGACTAAATGCTCGCGCCTCATGAAGATGGATTACTGGGCTGAACACGCTAACAACAAGTGGCTTTTTGGACATAAATGATGGAACTTTATGGAACAAATCAGTAATTTATTGTCGAACTGGGATTCCTGGGAGTGCCTTCTGATGAAGCTCATCAAAGGTAAGTGAATATTTATGGTGTTGTTTCTAACTTTGTTGATTCCAAAAATGGTGGATATTCCTCTGGCTCTTTTGGGCTCTGAGCGCGGTTCTCAGATTATGCTTTTTCCGTCAAGTTTAAACAAAATCTGACACAGCGGTTGCATTAAGGAGATGTCTATCTTTAATTCTGTAAATAACACTTGTATCATTTATCAATGTTTATTCTGAGTATTTCTGCAAAATCACTGGATGTTTTGGAATCAAAACATTACTGCATGTAAGGCTCCAAAGTAAACTGAGATTTTTGGATATAAATATGCACATTATCGAACAAAACATACATGTATTGTGTAACATGATGTCCTATGAGTGTCATCTGATGAAGATCATCAAATGTTAGTGATTCATTTTATCTATATTTCTGCTTTTGAACTACAGGACAAATTATAAACCCAAAAAGTCCTGTGGTGTTGTACTAAAACTTTTTAACATCATCCTTAGCTCTGGCATCTTCCCCAATATTTGGAACCA